>NW_027339431.1:2740855-2741103 GCF_000331145.2 Cicer arietinum | reverse complement strand
AGCCTAAATGTTCATCCAATGGCACAAACACACCTATTGGATGCACAGGATTGGTTAAAAACCCTAATTGGACTAGAATAAACATAGGGAGGACGAAAATGACCTAAATGTTCATCCAATGACACAAACACACCTATTGGACGCACAACATTGGTTAAAAACCCTAATTGGACTAGAATAAACCTAGGGAGGACGAAAATGACCTAAATGTTCATCCAAAGACACAAATGAACTTATTGGATGCACAA
>NW_027339431.1:2740472-2740770 GCF_000331145.2 Cicer arietinum | reverse complement strand
ACACAAACACACCTATTGGATGCACAACATTGGTTATAAACCCTAGTTGGACAAGAATAAGTCTAGGAAGGACGAAAATGACCTAAATGTTCATCCAATGACACAAACACACCTATTGGATGCACAAGATTGGTTAAAAACCCTAGTTTGACAAGAATAGGTCTACGCAGGACGAAAATGACCTAAATGTTCATCAAATGACACAAACACATCTATTGGATGCACAAGAACGGTTAAAACCCTAATTGGACTAGAATAAACATAGGGAGGACTAAAAAGACCTAAATGTTCATCCATT
>NW_027339431.1:2739003-2739972 GCF_000331145.2 Cicer arietinum | reverse complement strand
GTTTTTAACAAATCTTTTGCATCTAGTAGGTGTGTTTGTGTCATTGGATGAACATTTAGGTCAATTTCGTCCTCGCTAGGCTTGTTCTATTCCAATTAGGGTTTTTAACCAATCTTGTGCAATCAATAGGTGTGTTTGTGTCATTGGAGGAACATTTAGGTCATTTTCGTCCTACATAAACGTATTCTTGTCCAATTTGGGTTTTTAACCAATCTTGTGCATCCAATATGTGTGTTTGTGTCATTGGTTCAACATTTAGGTCATTTTCGTCCTTCCTAGGTTTATTCTAGTCCAACTAGGGTTTTTAACCAATCTTGTGCATCCAGTAGGTGTGTTTGTGTCATTGGTTGAACATTTAGGTCATTTTCGTCCTTCCTAGACTTATTCTTGTCCAACTAGGGTTTTTAACCAATCTTGTGCATCCAGTAGGTGTGTTTGTGTCATACGATGAACATTTAGGTCATTTTCGTCCTCCCAAGGCTTATTCTTGTCCAATTAGGGTTTTTAACCAATCTTGTGCATACAATAGGGGTGTTTGTGTCATTGGATGAATATTTAGGTCATTTTCGTCCTCCCTAGGCTTATTCTTGTCCAATTAAGGTTTTTAACCAATCTTGTGCATCCAATAGGTGTGTTGTGTCATGGGATGAACATTTAGGTCATTTTCGTCCTCCCTATGTTAATTCTTGTCCAACTAGGGTTTTAAACCAATCTTGTGCATCCAATAGGTGTGTTTGTGTCATTTGATGAACATTTAGTTCATTTTCGTCCTCCCAAGACTTATTCTTATCCAACTAGGATTTTTAACTAATCTTGTGCATAAAATAGGTGTGTTTGTGTCATTGGATGAACATTTAGGTCATTTTCGTCCTTCCTAGGCTTATTCTTGTCCAATTAGGGTTTTTTACCAATCTTGTGCATCCAATAAGTTCATTTGTGTCATTGGATGAACATTTAGGTCGTTTTCGT
>NW_027339431.1:2718823-2720592 GCF_000331145.2 Cicer arietinum | reverse complement strand
GGTGTCTTCACTGATTATGGCTAGACAACAAGAGTTGTGGGAAGCTTTTAGAGACCTACACTTGAACGTAGAGTTCGGACCGGGAATTTTGAAATTCGGAATGATTAAGATCTCGAGTGGATTACTTGAAGACATTGCGAATTCTCAGGATGACGTCTTAATTCAAGAGAAGAGGAATCTAATAGTACAAGGGAAGACGACTGAGTTCAAGATTGGGGCAGATAATGTTTTGCGGTGTAATGGTAGGATTTGTGTACCAGCCATTACAGATATGCGGAAAACGATTCTAGAAGAGGCGCATAAGAGTAAGCTGAGTATTCATCCTGGGGCAACAAAGATGTATCAGGATTTGAGGCAGAATTATTGGTGGCCAGGAATGAAGAAACATGTGGCGGAATATGTATCCACTTGTCTAACTTGTCAGAAAGCGAAGGTGGAACATCAGCGACCTGCTGGAATGTTGCAACCTTTAGATATACCTGAATGGAAGTGGGACAGCATTTCCATGGATTTTATAACCGGATTACCAAAGACAAGGAGAAAGAATGATTCTATATGGGTGATAGTGGACCGGCTGACTAAATCTGCTCACTTTTTGCCGGTAAGGACCACCTATAAGGTAGATCAGCTAACGGAGATCTACATTGCTGAAATTGTGAGGTTACACGGGGTACCATCGAGCATTGTATCAGACCGTGATCCGAAGTTCACATCGCATTTTTGGGGAGCATTGCACGAAGCGTTGGGAACGAAGCTACGATTGAGTTCAGCTTACCATCCACAAACGGACGGACAGACTGAAAGGACAAATCAGTCCTTGGAAGATCTGTTGAGAGCATGTGTTTTAGATGATAGAGGAAGTTGGGATGATGTACTTCCGTTGATTGAGTTCACTTACAACAATAGTTTCCACGCAAGTATTGGAATGGCACCATATGAGGCTTTATATGGGCGCAAGTGTGAAACGCCCTTGTGTTGGTATAAGGACGGTGAAAATATGATTGTCGGACCAGAGATGGTGCAACAGACTACGGCTAAGGTAAAGAAGATCAAGGAGAAAATGAAGACTTCACAAGATCGTCAGAAGAGTTACACGGACAAGCGTCGCAGACTTTTGGAATTCGAACAGGGTGACCATGTATTTCTGAGAGTCACACCTACTACTGGAGTAGGTAGAGCCTTGAAATCGAAGAAGTTGACTCCGAAATTCATTGGACCATATCAGATTTCTGCACGAATTGGGCCTGTTGCTTATCGGATTGCATTGCCTCCGATACTGTCCAATATTCATGACGTGTTTCATGTGTCACAGTTGAGGAAATATCTTGCAGATCCATCTCATGTGATCGAACCAGACACAATCCAACTGAAGGATAACTTGTCATTCGAAGTACCACCTGTGAGAATTGATGAGGACCAATGATGTTTCATTGGTCAAGGTAATTTGGAACCCAATTACTGGAGATGCGACTTGGGAACTGGAGAGCAAGATGAGAGAACAACACCCAGAGTTATTTATTGACGCATAGTTTCGAGGACGAAACTAATTTTAAGGGGGTAGTAATGTAAGACCCATAATTTTAAAGTACACTTTATGTATTTTTGTGTATTTTGGATTTTGACTCGGAGGCTTTTTAGCCAAAGTTATTAATATCTTGGAGTTTATATGACCATAAAGATATTTTGATGCCGATTAGAATTACTCATCGATGAATAAATTAAATTAAGTGCGGTGAATCCTTTACGGAGAATTTAATGCGTTACGGGTG
>NW_027339431.1:2700121-2718323 GCF_000331145.2 Cicer arietinum | reverse complement strand
TCCAAAACATTTACACAACAACAAATGGTACATGGAACCCATTCAAATAAGATGTCAAACTAAAAATATTAGTATAAGTACAGTTTTCCAAATTTAAAATACTCCAACCCAAAAAGAAGGACGCCTAATCCCTATACATCAACCTAATCTGATCATCCTACCAAAAACTATACACCCTGAGTGATCTCCACGCGCCCCGTGAGATCCTCCTAACGTAGCTGCAGTCAAGCGTTCCCATCTCCATTCCCGTCCGTAGGGTACGAACCGGTAGGATCGTCCGGACTCTCATCTGAGGGCAAAGCCCAGATTTCCACAATAATTGTAAAGGGTCACCAACCGAAATTAACAGATAACACATAACATTTAAGTTTTAAATGCACAAAATAACCTTTCAACTAAGCATGCACCTTAAAAGGATTTTCCATATGCTAAAAGTTCATACAATGCTTGCCAATTAACAATGAACTCAAAATAAAGTTCTCAATCCATCAAGTAATACATAACTGACCAAAGCATTGATAAATCAATTGAGCAATCGATTATCTAACTCAAAATAAGGACTTTTGCTGAGCCAATCGATTGCCAAATCGATTTGGTCAGTTCTGCTGAGTTTCTGCATGACCAAATCGATTTCTAAGTCGATTTTGTCAGTTCTGATGAGTCCCTGTGTTGCCAAATCGATTTCCAAGTATTCGAATACACATCAGACAGCAACAGGAAAACAGCAAAATTCAGCAAAAATCAGCTTTTTAAAGGGTTTCAAAACCAATCAACACTTACACACAAATCCGAACAATCACACTTAGCAATTCCCACACAATCCCCACGACAAATTGGGTTTCGAAATAGTTTTACAATCCATCACACTTACACACAAAATCAAAACATCCACACTTGGCAATTATAACACAATCACCACGACAACATAAGTTTCGAAATGGTTTTGCAATCAGTCGCACTTACACACGATAATCAATACATAACACTTAGCAATTCCAACACAATTACCACGACAATTCCTATTCAAACCACTCAATCATAAACTTGATTCAAACACGACTCGTGTGCCAAGCACCCTAATGCAATGCGTATATGCCAAAATGCATGGACTCGGAATTCCAAACCAAAACCCTCCTCGAAGGGCCGTAAATCATAATTGTACCGCCTATCGCAGGCCAAAGTACCAATTACCGAGGTGCCACCTATCACGGGTCAGCACGATTTACTAAAATGCGTAAATCATAAACGTACCACCTATCACGGGTCAGTACAGTTTACCGAGGTGTCACCTATCACAGGTCAACACGATTTACTAAAAGAAAAAGCGGAAATCGTAAATGTACCACCTATCACGGGTCAGTACAGTTACCATGGTGTCACCTATCACGGGTCAACACGATTTACTAAAAGAAAAAGCGGAAATCGTAAATGTACCACCTATCACGGGTCAGTACAGTTACCATGGTGTCACCTATCACGGGTCAACACGATTTACTAAAAGAAAAAGCGGGAATCGTAAACGTACCGCCTATCACAGACCAGTACTGTTTACCGAGGTGCCACCTATCACGGGTCAGCACAATCCACCAAAAATGTAAATCGTAAATGTACCACCTATCACGGGTCAGTACAGTTACCATGGTGTCACCTATCACGGGTCAACACGATTTACTAAAAGAAAAAGCGGGAATCGTAAACGTACCGCCTATCACAGACCAGTACTGTTTACCGAGGTGCCACCTATCACGGGTCAGCACAATTCACCAAAAACGTAAATCGTAAACGTACCACCTATCACGGGTCAGTACAGTTTACCGAGGTGTCACCTATCACGGGTCAACACGATTTACTAAAATATAAATCGCAAACGTACAACCTATCACGGGTCCGTACAGTTTACCAAGGTGTCACCTATCACGGGTCGACACAATTTACCAAATGAAATGCATGAGCATACACAGACTCCATTCACAACAATCGTTAAGCAAATGCAGATATTAAAAGATTCCCCATTTTTAATACCCATTTAACTTAAACGACCTTCAAACAACATTAATTAAATAAGTCATTAAGAGATTCCCCGTTCTTAATACCGATTTAACTTAATGATTTTCAAAACAAAACGTTAAGCAAACAGTCATATTAAGAGATTCCCCATTCTTAATACTCATTTACCGAAACGATTTTCAAAAACGATAGTTAAGTAACCGAGACATTAAGAGATTCCCCATTCTCAACGCCCAGTTAACTTAAACATTTTCCTCAAATACACATTAAGTAAACCGAGGTATTAAAAGATTCCCCATTTTTAATACCCATTTACTTAAACGACTTTCAAACAACATTAATTAAATAAGTCATTAAGAGATTCCCCGTTCTTAATACCGATTTAACTTAATGATTTTCAAAACAAAACGTTAAGCAAACAGTCATATTAAGAGATTCCCCATTCTTAATATACTTTTGACTTAAACGATTTTCTCGCAAAACATTCAGTAAACGAGTCATTAAGAGATTCCCCATTCTTAATACTCATTTACCGAAACGACTTTCAAACAACATTAATTAAATAAGTCATTAAGAGATTCCCCGTTCTTAATACCGATTTAACTTAATGATTTTCAAAACAAAACGTTAAGCAAACAGTCATATTAAGAGATTCCCCATTCTTAATACTCATTTACCGAAACGACTTTCAAACAACATTAATTAAATAAGTCATTAAGAGATTCCCCGTTCTTAATACCGATTTAACTTAATGATTTTCAAAACAAAACGTTAAGCAAACAGTCATATTAAGAGATTCCCCATTCTTAATACTCATTTACCGAAACGACTTTCAAACAACATTAATTAAATAAGTCATTAAGAGATTCCCCGTTCTTAATACCGATTTAACTTAATGATTTTCAAAACAAAACGTTAAGCAAACAGTCATATTAAGAGATTCCCCATTCTTAATACTCATTTACCGAAACGACTTTCAAACAACATTAATTAAATAAGTCATTAAGAGATTCCCCGTTCTCAATACCGATTTAACTTAATGATTTTCAAAACAAAACGTTAAGCAAACAGTCATATTAAGAGATTCCCCATTCTTAATACTCATTTACCGAAACGACTTTCAAACAACATTAATTAAATAAGTCATTAAGAGATTCCCCGTTCTTAATACCGATTTAACTTAATGATTTTCAAAACAAAACGTTAAGCAAACAGTCATATTAAGAGATTCCCCATTCTTAATACTCATTTACCGAAACGACTTTCAAACAACATTAATTAAATAAGTCATTAAGAGATTCCCCGTTCTCAATACCGATTTAACTTAATGATTTTCAAAACAAAACGTTAAGCAAACAGTCATATTAAGAGATTCCCCATTCTTAATACTCATTTACCGAAACGACTTTCAAACAACATTAATTAAATAAGTCATTAAGAGATTCCCCGTTCTCAATACCGATTTAACTTAATGATTTTCAAAACAAAACGTTAAGCAAACAGTCATATTAAGAGATTCCCCATTCTTAATACTCATTTACCGAAACGACTTTCAAACAACATTAATTAAATAAGTCATTAAGAGATTCCCCGTTCTCAATACCGATTTAACTTAATGATTTTCAAAACAAAACGTTAAGCAAACAGTCATATTAAGAGATTCCCCATTCTTAATACTCATTTACCGAAACGACTTTCAAACAACATTAATTAAATAAGTCATTAAGAGATTCCCCGTTCTTAATACCGATTTAACTTAATGATTTTCAAAACAAAACGTTAAGCAAACAGTCATATTAAGAGATTCCCCATTCTTAATACTCATTTACCGAAACGACTTTCAAACAACATTAATTAAATAAGTCATTAAGAGATTCCCCGTTCTTAATACCGATTTAACTTAATGATTTTCAAAACAAAACGTTAAGCAAACAGTCATATTAAGAGATTCCCCATTCTTAATACTCATTTACCGAAACGACTTTCAAACAACATTAATTAAATAAGTCATTAAGAGATTCCCCGTTCTCAATACCGATTTAACTTAATGATTTTCAAAACAAAACGTTAAGCAAACAGTCATATTAAGAGATTCCCCATTCTTAATACTCATTTACCGAAACGACTTTCAAACAACATTAATTAAATAAGTCATTAAGAGATTCCCCGTTCTCAATACCGATTTAACTTAATGATTTTCAAAACAAAACGTTAAGCAAACAGTCATATTAAGAGATTCCCCATTCTTAATACTCATTTACCGAAACGACTTTCAAACAACATTAATTAAATAAGTCATTAAGAGATTCCCCGTTCTCAATACCGATTTAACTTAATGATTTTCAAAACAAAACGTTAAGCAAACAGTCATATTAAGAGATTCCCCATTCTTAATACTCATTTACCGAAACGACTTTCAAACAACATTAATTAAATAAGTCATTAAGAGATTCCCCGTTCTTAATACCGATTTAACTTAATGATTTTCAAAACAAAACGTTAAGCAAACAGTCATATTAAGAGATTCCCCATTCTTAATACTCATTTACCGAAACGACTTTCAAACAACATTAATTAAATAAGTCATTAAGAGATTCCCCGTTCTTAATACCGATTTAACTTAATGATTTTCAAAACAAAACGTTAAGCAAACAGTCATATTAAGAGATTCCCCATTCTTAATACTCATTTACCGAAACGACTTTCAAACAACATTAATTAAATAAGTCATTAAGAGATTCCCCGTTCTCAATACCGATTTAACTTAATGATTTTCAAAACAAAACGTTAAGCAAACAGTCATATTAAGAGATTCCCCATTCTTAATACTCATTTACCGAAACGACTTTCAAACAACATTAATTAAATAAGTCATTAAGAGATTCCCCGTTCTCAATACCGATTTAACTTAATGATTTTCAAAACAAAACGTTAAGCAAACAGTCATATTAAGAGATTCCCCATTCTTAATACTCATTTACCGAAACGACTTTCAAACAACATTAATTAAATAAGTCATTAAGAGATTCCCCGTTCTCAATACCGATTTAACTTAATGATTTTCAAAACAAAACGTTAAGCAAACAGTCATATTAAGAGATTCCCCATTCTTAATACTCATTTACCGAAACGACTTTCAAACAACATTAATTAAATAAGTCATTAAGAGATTCCCCGTTCTTAATACCGATTTAACTTAATGATTTTCAAAACAAAACGTTAAGCAAACAGTCATATTAAGAGATTCCCCATTCTTAATACTCATTTACCGAAACGACTTTCAAACAACATTAATTAAATAAGTCATTAAGAGATTCCCCGTTCTTAATACCGATTTAACTTAATGATTTTCAAAACAAAACGTTAAGCAAACAGTCATATTAAGAGATTCCCCATTCTTAATACTCATTTACCGAAACGACTTTCAAACAACATTAATTAAATAAGTCATTAAGAGATTCCCCGTTCTCAATACCGATTTAACTTAATGATTTTCAAAACAAAACGTTAAGCAAACAGTCATATTAAGAGATTCCCCATTCTTAATACTCATTTACCGAAACGACTTTCAAACAACATTAATTAAATAAGTCATTAAGAGATTCCCCGTTCTCAATACCGATTTAACTTAATGATTTTCAAAACAAAACGTTAAGCAAACAGTCATATTAAGAGATTCCCCATTCTTAATACTCATTTACCGAAACGACTTTCAAACAACATTAATTAAATAAGTCATTAAGAGATTCCCCGTTCTCAATACCGATTTAACTTAATGATTTTCAAAACAAAACGTTAAGCAAACAGTCATATTAAGAGATTCCCCATTCTTAATACTCATTTACCGAAACGACTTTCAAACAACATTAATTAAATAAGTCATTAAGAGATTCCCCGTTCTTAATACCGATTTAACTTAATGATTTTCAAAACAAAACGTTAAGCAAACAGTCATATTAAGAGATTCCCCATTCTTAATACTCATTTACCGAAACGACTTTCAAACAACATTAATTAAATAAGTCATTAAGAGATTCCCCGTTCTTAATACCGATTTAACTTAATGATTTTCAAAACAAAACGTTAAGCAAACAGTCATATTAAGAGATTCCCCATTCTTAATACTCATTTACCGAAACGACTTTCAAACAACATTAATTAAATAAGTCATTAAGAGATTCCCCGTTCTCAATACCGATTTAACTTAATGATTTTCAAAACAAAACGTTAAGCAAACAGTCATATTAAGAGATTCCCCATTCTTAATACTCATTTACCGAAACGACTTTCAAACAACATTAATTAAATAAGTCATTAAGAGATTCCCCGTTCTCAATACCGATTTAACTTAATGATTTTCAAAACAAAACGTTAAGCAAACAGTCATATTAAGAGATTCCCCATTCTTAATACTCATTTACCGAAACGACTTTCAAACAACATTAATTAAATAAGTCATTAAGAGATTCCCCGTTCTCAATACCGATTTAACTTAATGATTTTCAAAACAAAACGTTAAGCAAACAGTCATATTAAGAGATTCCCCATTCTTAATACTCATTTACCGAAACGACTTTCAAACAACATTAATTAAATAAGTCATTAAGAGATTCCCCGTTCTTAATACCGATTTAACTTAATGATTTTCAAAACAAAACGTTAAGCAAACAGTCATATTAAGAGATTCCCCATTCTTAATACTCATTTACCGAAACGACTTTCAAACAACATTAATTAAATAAGTCATTAAGAGATTCCCCGTTCTTAATACCGATTTAACTTAATGATTTTCAAAACAAAACGTTAAGCAAACAGTCATATTAAGAGATTCCCCATTCTTAATACTCATTTACCGAAACGACTTTCAAACAACATTAATTAAATAAGTCATTAAGAGATTCCCCGTTCTCAATACCGATTTAACTTAATGATTTTCAAAACAAAACGTTAAGCAAACAGTCATATTAAGAGATTCCCCATTCTTAATACTCATTTACCGAAACGACTTTCAAACAACATTAATTAAATAAGTCATTAAGAGATTCCCCGTTCTCAATACCGATTTAACTTAATGATTTTCAAAACAAAACGTTAAGCAAACAGTCATATTAAGAGATTCCCCATTCTTAATACTCATTTACCGAAACGACTTTCAAACAACATTAATTAAATAAGTCATTAAGAGATTCCCCGTTCTCAATACCGATTTAACTTAATGATTTTCAAAACAAAACGTTAAGCAAACAGTCATATTAAGAGATTCCCCATTCTTAATACTCATTTACCGAAACGACTTTCAAACAACATTAATTAAATAAGTCATTAAGAGATTCCCCGTTCTTAATACCGATTTAACTTAATGATTTTCAAAACAAAACGTTAAGCAAACAGTCATATTAAGAGATTCCCCATTCTTAATACTCATTTACCGAAACGACTTTCAAACAACATTAATTAAATAAGTCATTAAGAGATTCCCCGTTCTTAATACCGATTTAACTTAATGATTTTCAAAACAAAACGTTAAGCAAACAGTCATATTAAGAGATTCCCCATTCTTAATACTCATTTACCGAAACGACTTTCAAACAACATTAATTAAATAAGTCATTAAGAGATTCCCCGTTCTCAATACCGATTTAACTTAATGATTTTCAAAACAAAACGTTAAGCAAACAGTCATATTAAGAGATTCCCCATTCTTAATACTCATTTACCGAAACGACTTTCAAACAACATTAATTAAATAAGTCATTAAGAGATTCCCCGTTCTCAATACCGATTTAACTTAATGATTTTCAAAACAAAACGTTAAGCAAACAGTCATATTAAGAGATTCCCCATTCTTAATACTCATTTACCGAAACGACTTTCAAACAACATTAATTAAATAAGTCATTAAGAGATTCCCCGTTCTCAATACCGATTTAACTTAATGATTTTCAAAACAAAACGTTAAGCAAACAGTCATATTAAGAGATTCCCCATTCTTAATACTCATTTACCGAAACGACTTTCAAACAACATTAATTAAATAAGTCATTAAGAGATTCCCCGTTCTTAATACCGATTTAACTTAATGATTTTCAAAACAAAACGTTAAGCAAACAGTCATATTAAGAGATTCCCCATTCTTAATACTCATTTACCGAAACGACTTTCAAACAACATTAATTAAATAAGTCATTAAGAGATTCCCCGTTCTTAATACCGATTTAACTTAATGATTTTCAAAACAAAACGTTAAGCAAACAGTCATATTAAGAGATTCCCCATTCTTAATACTCATTTACCGAAACGACTTTCAAACAACATTAATTAAATAAGTCATTAAGAGATTCCCCGTTCTCAATACCGATTTAACTTAATGATTTTCAAAACAAAACGTTAAGCAAACAGTCATATTAAGAGATTCCCCATTCTTAATACTCATTTACCGAAACGACTTTCAAACAACATTAATTAAATAAGTCATTAAGAGATTCCCCGTTCTCAATACCGATTTAACTTAATGATTTTCAAAACAAAACGTTAAGCAAACAGTCATATTAAGAGATTCCCCATTCTTAATACTCATTTACCGAAACGACTTTCAAACAACATTAATTAAATAAGTCATTAAGAGATTCCCCGTTCTCAATACCGATTTAACTTAATGATTTTCAAAACAAAACGTTAAGCAAACAGTCATATTAAGAGATTCCCCATTCTTAATACTCATTTACCGAAACGACTTTCAAACAACATTAATTAAATAAGTCATTAAGAGATTCCCCGTTCTTAATACCGATTTAACTTAATGATTTTCAAAACAAAACGTTAAGCAAACAGTCATATTAAGAGATTCCCCATTCTTAATACTCATTTACCGAAACGACTTTCAAACAACATTAATTAAATAAGTCATTAAGAGATTCCCCGTTCTTAATACCGATTTAACTTAATGATTTTCAAAACAAAACGTTAAGCAAACAGTCATATTAAGAGATTCCCCATTCTTAATACTCATTTACCGAAACGACTTTCAAACAACATTAATTAAATAAGTCATTAAGAGATTCCCCGTTCTCAATACCGATTTAACTTAATGATTTTCAAAACAAAACGTTAAGCAAACAGTCATATTAAGAGATTCCCCATTCTTAATACTCATTTACCGAAACGACTTTCAAACAACATTAATTAAATAAGTCATTAAGAGATTCCCCGTTCTCAATACCGATTTAACTTAATGATTTTCAAAACAAAACGTTAAGCAAACAGTCATATTAAGAGATTCCCCATTCTTAATACTCATTTACCGAAACGACTTTCAAACAACATTAATTAAATAAGTCATTAAGAGATTCCCCGTTCTCAATACCGATTTAACTTAATGATTTTCAAAACAAAACGTTAAGCAAACAGTCATATTAAGAGATTCCCCATTCTTAATACTCATTTACCGAAACGACTTTCAAACAACATTAATTAAATAAGTCATTAAGAGATTCCCCGTTCTTAATACCGATTTAACTTAATGATTTTCAAAACAAAACGTTAAGCAAACAGTCATATTAAGAGATTCCCCATTCTTAATACTCATTTACCGAAACGACTTTCAAACAACATTAATTAAATAAGTCATTAAGAGATTCCCCGTTCTTAATACCGATTTAACTTAATGATTTTCAAAACAAAACGTTAAGCAAACAGTCATATTAAGAGATTCCCCATTCTTAATACTCATTTACCGAAACGACTTTCAAACAACATTAATTAAATAAGTCATTAAGAGATTCCCCGTTCTCAATACCGATTTAACTTAATGATTTTCAAAACAAAACGTTAAGCAAACAGTCATATTAAGAGATTCCCCATTCTTAATACTCATTTACCGAAACGACTTTCAAACAACATTAATTAAATAAGTCATTAAGAGATTCCCCGTTCTCAATACCGATTTAACTTAATGATTTTCAAAACAAAACGTTAAGCAAACAGTCATATTAAGAGATTCCCCATTCTTAATACTCATTTACCGAAACGACTTTCAAACAACATTAATTAAATAAGTCATTAAGAGATTCCCCGTTCTCAATACCGATTTAACTTAATGATTTTCAAAACAAAACGTTAAGCAAACAGTCATATTAAGAGATTCCCCATTCTTAATACTCATTTACCGAAACGACTTTCAAACAACATTAATTAAATAAGTCATTAAGAGATTCCCCGTTCTTAATACCGATTTAACTTAATGATTTTCAAAACAAAACGTTAAGCAAACAGTCATATTAAGAGATTCCCCATTCTTAATACTCATTTACCGAAACGACTTTCAAACAACATTAATTAAATAAGTCATTAAGAGATTCCCCGTTCTTAATACCGATTTAACTTAATGATTTTCAAAACAAAACGTTAAGCAAACAGTCATATTAAGAGATTCCCCATTCTTAATACTCATTTACCGAAACGACTTTCAAACAACATTAATTAAATAAGTCATTAAGAGATTCCCCGTTCTCAATACCGATTTAACTTAATGATTTTCAAAACAAAACGTTAAGCAAACAGTCATATTAAGAGATTCCCCATTCTTAATACTCATTTACCGAAACGACTTTCAAACAACATTAATTAAATAAGTCATTAAGAGATTCCCCGTTCTCAATACCGATTTAACTTAATGATTTTCAAAACAAAACGTTAAGCAAACAGTCATATTAAGAGATTCCCCATTCTTAATACTCATTTACCGAAACGACTTTCAAACAACATTAATTAAATAAGTCATTAAGAGATTCCCCGTTCTCAATACCGATTTAACTTAATGATTTTCAAAACAAAACGTTAAGCAAACAGTCATATTAAGAGATTCCCCATTCTTAATACTCATTTACCGAAACGACTTTCAAACAACATTAATTAAATAAGTCATTAAGAGATTCCCCGTTCTTAATACCGATTTAACTTAATGATTTTCAAAACAAAACGTTAAGCAAACAGTCATATTAAGAGATTCCCCATTCTTAATACTCATTTACCGAAACGACTTTCAAACAACATTAATTAAATAAGTCATTAAGAGATTCCCCGTTCTTAATACCGATTTAACTTAATGATTTTCAAAACAAAACGTTAAGCAAACAGTCATATTAAGAGATTCCCCATTCTTAATACTCATTTACCGAAACGACTTTCAAACAACATTAATTAAATAAGTCATTAAGAGATTCCCCGTTCTCAATACCGATTTAACTTAATGATTTTCAAAACAAAACGTTAAGCAAACAGTCATATTAAGAGATTCCCCATTCTTAATACTCATTTACCGAAACGACTTTCAAACAACATTAATTAAATAAGTCATTAAGAGATTCCCCGTTCTCAATACCGATTTAACTTAATGATTTTCAAAACAAAACGTTAAGCAAACAGTCATATTAAGAGATTCCCCATTCTTAATACTCATTTACCGAAACGACTTTCAAACAACATTAATTAAATAAGTCATTAAGAGATTCCCCGTTCTCAATACCGATTTAACTTAATGATTTTCAAAACAAAACGTTAAGCAAACAGTCATATTAAGAGATTCCCCATTCTTAATACTCATTTACCGAAACGACTTTCAAACAACATTAATTAAATAAGTCATTAAGAGATTCCCCGTTCTTAATACCGATTTAACTTAATGATTTTCAAAACAAAACGTTAAGCAAACAGTCATATTAAGAGATTCCCCATTCTTAATACTCATTTACCGAAACGACTTTCAAACAACATTAATTAAATAAGTCATTAAGAGATTCCCCGTTCTTAATACCGATTTAACTTAATGATTTTCAAAACAAAACGTTAAGCAAACAGTCATATTAAGAGATTCCCCATTCTTAATACTCATTTACCGAAACGACTTTCAAACAACATTAATTAAATAAGTCATTAAGAGATTCCCCGTTCTCAATACCGATTTAACTTAATGATTTTCAAAACAAAACGTTAAGCAAACAGTCATATTAAGAGATTCCCCATTCTTAATACTCATTTACCGAAACGACTTTCAAACAACATTAATTAAATAAGTCATTAAGAGATTCCCCGTTCTCAATACCGATTTAACTTAATGATTTTCAAAACAAAACGTTAAGCAAACAGTCATATTAAGAGATTCCCCATTCTTAATACTCATTTACCGAAACGACTTTCAAACAACATTAATTAAATAAGTCATTAAGAGATTCCCCGTTCTCAATACCGATTTAACTTAATGATTTTCAAAACAAAACGTTAAGCAAACAGTCATATTAAGAGATTCCCCATTCTTAATACTCATTTACCGAAACGACTTTCAAACAACATTAATTAAATAAGTCATTAAGAGATTCCCCGTTCTTAATACCGATTTAACTTAATGATTTTCAAAACAAAACGTTAAGCAAACAGTCATATTAAGAGATTCCCCATTCTTAATACTCATTTACCGAAACGACTTTCAAACAACATTAATTAAATAAGTCATTAAGAGATTCCCCGTTCTTAATACCGATTTAACTTAATGATTTTCAAAACAAAACGTTAAGCAAACAGTCATATTAAGAGATTCCCCATTCTTAATACTCATTTACCGAAACGACTTTCAAACAACATTAATTAAATAAGTCATTAAGAGATTCCCCGTTCTCAATACCGATTTAACTTAATGATTTTCAAAACAAAACGTTAAGCAAACAGTCATATTAAGAGATTCCCCATTCTTAATACTCATTTACCGAAACGACTTTCAAACAACATTAATTAAATAAGTCATTAAGAGATTCCCCGTTCTCAATACCGATTTAACTTAATGATTTTCAAAACAAAACGTTAAGCAAACAGTCATATTAAGAGATTCCCCATTCTTAATACTCATTTACCGAAACGACTTTCAAACAACATTAATTAAATAAGTCATTAAGAGATTCCCCGTTCTCAATACCGATTTAACTTAATGATTTTCAAAACAAAACGTTAAGCAAACAGTCATATTAAGAGATTCCCCATTCTTAATACTCATTTACCGAAACGACTTTCAAACAACATTAATTAAATAAGTCATTAAGAGATTCCCCGTTCTTAATACCGATTTAACTTAATGATTTTCAAAACAAAACGTTAAGCAAACAGTCATATTAAGAGATTCCCCATTCTTAATACTCATTTACCGAAACGACTTTCAAACAACATTAATTAAATAAGTCATTAAGAGATTCCCCGTTCTTAATACCGATTTAACTTAATGATTTTCAAAACAAAACGTTAAGCAAACAGTCATATTAAGAGATTCCCCATTCTTAATACTCATTTACCGAAACGACTTTCAAACAACATTAATTAAATAAGTCATTAAGAGATTCCCCGTTCTCAATACCGATTTAACTTAATGATTTTCAAAACAAAACGTTAAGCAAACAGTCATATTAAGAGATTCCCCATTCTTAATACTCATTTACCGAAACGACTTTCAAACAACATTAATTAAATAAGTCATTAAGAGATTCCCCGTTCTCAATACCGATTTAACTTAATGATTTTCAAAACAAAACGTTAAGCAAACAGTCATATTAAGAGATTCCCCATTCTTAATACTCATTTACCGAAACGACTTTCAAACAACATTAATTAAATAAGTCATTAAGAGATTCCCCGTTCTCAATACCGATTTAACTTAATGATTTTCAAAACAAAACGTTAAGCAAACAGTCATATTAAGAGATTCCCCATTCTTAATACTCATTTACCGAAACGACTTTCAAACAACATTAATTAAATAAGTCATTAAGAGATTCCCCGTTCTTAATACCGATTTAACTTAATGATTTTCAAAACAAAACGTTAAGCAAACAGTCATATTAAGAGATTCCCCATTCTTAATACTCATTTACCGAAACGACTTTCAAACAACATTAATTAAATAAGTCATTAAGAGATTCCCCGTTCTTAATACCGATTTAACTTAATGATTTTCAAAACAAAACGTTAAGCAAACAGTCATATTAAGAGATTCCCCATTCTTAATACTCATTTACCGAAACGACTTTCAAACAACATTAATTAAATAAGTCATTAAGAGATTCCCCGTTCTCAATACCGATTTAACTTAATGATTTTCAAAACAAAACGTTAAGCAAACAGTCATATTAAGAGATTCCCCATTCTTAATACTCATTTACCGAAACGACTTTCAAACAACATTAATTAAATAAGTCATTAAGAGATTCCCCGTTCTCAATACCGATTTAACTTAATGATTTTCAAAACAAAACGTTAAGCAAACAGTCATATTAAGAGATTCCCCATTCTTAATACTCATTTACCGAAACGACTTTCAAACAACATTAATTAAATAAGTCATTAAGAGATTCCCCGTTCTCAATACCGATTTAACTTAATGATTTTCAAAACAAAACGTTAAGCAAACAGTCATATTAAGAGATTCCCCATTCTTAATACTCATTTACCGAAACGACTTTCAAACAACATTAATTAAATAAGTCATTAAGAGATTCCCCGTTCTTAATACCGATTTAACTTAATGATTTTCAAAACAAAACGTTAAGCAAACAGTCATATTAAGAGATTCCCCATTCTTAATACTCATTTACCGAAACGACTTTCAAACAACATTAATTAAATAAGTCATTAAGAGATTCCCCGTTCTTAATACCGATTTAACTTAATGATTTTCAAAACAAAACGTTAAGCAAACAGTCATATTAAGAGATTCCCCATTCTTAATACTCATTTACCGAAACGACTTTCAAACAACATTAATTAAATAAGTCATTAAGAGATTCCCCGTTCTCAATACCGATTTAACTTAATGATTTTCAAAACAAAACGTTAAGCAAACAGTCATATTAAGAGATTCCCCATTCTTAATACTCATTTACCGAAACGACTTTCAAACAACATTAATTAAATAAGTCATTAAGAGATTCCCCGTTCTCAATACCGATTTAACTTAATGATTTTCAAAACAAAACGTTAAGCAAACAGTCATATTAAGAGATTCCCCATTCTTAATACTCATTTACCGAAACGACTTTCAAACAACATTAATTAAATAAGTCATTAAGAGATTCCCCGTTCTCAATACCGATTTAACTTAATGATTTTCAAAACAAAACGTTAAGCAAACAGTCATATTAAGAGATTCCCCATTCTTAATACTCATTTACCGAAACGACTTTCAAACAACATTAATTAAATAAGTCATTAAGAGATTCCCCGTTCTTAATACCGATTTAACTTAATGATTTTCAAAACAAAACGTTAAGCAAACAGTCATATTAAGAGATTCCCCATTCTTAATACTCATTTACCGAAACGACTTTCAAACAACATTAATTAAATAAGTCATTAAGAGATTCCCCGTTCTTAATACCGATTTAACTTAATGATTTTCAAAACAAAACGTTAAGCAAACAGTCATATTAAGAGATTCCCCATTCTTAATACTCATTTACCGAAACGACTTTCAAACAACATTAATTAAATAAGTCATTAAGAGATTCCCCGTTCTCAATACCGATTTAACTTAATGATTTTCAAAACAAAACGTTAAGCAAACAGTCATATTAAGAGATTCCCCATTCTTAATACTCATTTACCGAAACGACTTTCAAACAACATTAATTAAATAAGTCATTAAGAGATTCCCCGTTCTCAATACCGATTTAACTTAATGATTTTCAAAACAAAACGTTAAGCAAACAGTCATATTAAGAGATTCCCCATTCTTAATACTCATTTACCGAAACGACTTTCAAACAACATTAATTAAATAAGTCATTAAGAGATTCCCCGTTCTCAATACCGATTTAACTTAATGATTTTCAAAACAAAACGTTAAGCAAACAGTCATATTAAGAGATTCCCCATTCTTAATACTCATTTACCGAAACGACTTTCAAACAACATTAATTAAATAAGTCATTAAGAGATTCCCCGTTCTTAATACCGATTTAACTTAATGATTTTCAAAACAAAACGTTAAGCAAACAGTCATATTAAGAGATTCCCCATTCTTAATACTCATTTACCGAAACGACTTTCAAACAACATTAATTAAATAAGTCATTAAGAGATTCCCCGTTCTTAATACCGATTTAACTTAATGATTTTCAAAACAAAACGTTAAGCAAACAGTCATATTAAGAGATTCCCCATTCTTAATACTCATTTACCGAAACGACTTTCAAACAACATTAATTAAATAAGTCATTAAGAGATTCCCCGTTCTCAATACCGATTTAACTTAATGATTTTCAAAACAAAACGTTAAGCAAACAGTCATATTAAGAGATTCCCCATTCTTAATACTCATTTACCGAAACGACTTTCAAACAACATTAATTAAATAAGTCATTAAGAGATTCCCCGTTCTCAATACCGATTTAACTTAATGATTTTCAAAACAAAACGTTAAGCAAACAGTCATATTAAGAGATTCCCCATTCTTAATACTCATTTACCGAAACGACTTTCAAACAACATTAATTAAATAAGTCATTAAGAGATTCCCCGTTCTCAATACCGATTTAACTTAATGATTTTCAAAACAAAACGTTAAGCAAACAGTCATATTAAGAGATTCCCCATTCTTAATACTCATTTACCGAAACGACTTTCAAACAACATTAATTAAATAAGTCATTAAGAGATTCCCCGTTCTTAATACCGATTTAACTTAATGATTTTCAAAACAAAACGTTAAGCAAACAGTCATATTAAGAGATTCCCCATTCTTAATACTCATTTACCGAAACGACTTTCAAACAACATTAATTAAATAAGTCATTAAGAGATTCCCCGTTCTTAATACCGATTTAACTTAATGATTTTCAAAACAAAACGTTAAGCAAACAGTCATATTAAGAGATTCCCCATTCTTAATACTCATTTACCGAAACGACTTTCAAACAACATTAATTAAATAAGTCATTAAGAGATTCCCCGTTCTCAATACCGATTTAACTTAATGATTTTCAAAACAAAACGTTAAGCAAACAGTCATATTAAGAGATTCCCCATTCTTAATACTCATTTACCGAAACGACTTTCAAACAACATTAATTAAATAAGTCATTAAGAGATTCCCCGTTCTCAATACCGATTTAACTTAATGATTTTCAAAACAAAACGTTAAGCAAACAGTCATATTAAGAGATTCCCCATTCTTAATACTCATTTACCGAAACGACTTTCAAACAACATTAATTAAATAAGTCATTAAGAGATTCCCCGTTCTCAATACCGATTTAACTTAATGATTTTCAAAACAAAACGTTAAGCAAACAGTCATATTAAGAGATTCCCCATTCTTAATACTCATTTACCGAAACGACTTTCAAACAACATTAATTAAATAAGTCATTAAGAGATTCCCCGTTCTTAATACCGATTTAACTTAATGATTTTCAAAACAAAACGTTAAGCAAACAGTCATATTAAGAGATTCCCCATTCTTAATACTCATTTACCGAAACGACTTTCAAACAACATTAATTAAATAAGTCATTAAGAGATTCCCCGTTCTTAATACCGATTTAACTTAATGATTTTCAAAACAAAACGTTAAGCAAACAGTCATATTAAGAGATTCCCCATTCTTAATACTCATTTACCGAAACGACTTTCAAACAACATTAATTAAATAAGTCATTAAGAGATTCCCCGTTCTCAATACCGATTTAACTTAATGATTTTCAAAACAAAACGTTAAGCAAACAGTCATATTAAGAGATTCCCCATTCTTAATACTCATTTACCGAAACGACTTTCAAACAACATTAATTAAATAAGTCATTAAGAGATTCCCCGTTCTCAATACCGATTTAACTTAATGATTTTCAAAACAAAACGTTAAGCAAACAGTCATATTAAGAGATTCCCCATTCTTAATACTCATTTACCGAAACGACTTTCAAACAACATTAATTAAATAAGTCATTAAGAGATTCCCCGTTCTCAATACCGATTTAACTTAATGATTTTCAAAACAAAACGTTAAGCAAACAGTCATATTAAGAGATTCCCCATTCTTAATACTCATTTACCGAAACGACTTTCAAACAACATTAATTAAATAAGTCATTAAGAGATTCCCCGTTCTTAATACCGATTTAACTTAATGATTTTCAAAACAAAACGTTAAGCAAACAGTCAT
>NW_027339431.1:2698457-2699621 GCF_000331145.2 Cicer arietinum | reverse complement strand
AGCGTTGTCTCTCGGAGCGTCATTCCTTCTTGGCGGCATGGTTTCCTATAAAACCATCATCAACTAGAGTCTTAACACTACTTCAAATAATTCCAAACTAACGCCCGACTAACAACACATAAATATATTGGACTTGACAACTCAAGTCATCTAAACCGACACATGATCAGATAACAACTCCTAACTTATAGGTCGACCTACAATCTATAACCAAGGTTCCACAGCTCCCAAAGAAAACCAAACCTATGCTCTGATACCACAATGTAACACCCCGTTTTTCAAAGCGAGGGTATATTTTTTTTTTTAAAGAAATTAAAATAAAACAAAGTAAAACAAATGAGGAAATGTCTTTGGATAAATAATTGAGTCATTATAATTTACGCAGCGGAAAAGTTTCTCCAATTATAAATCCAAAACATTTACACAACATCAAATGGTACATGGAACCCATCCAAAGATGATATCAAACTGATAATATTTGTATAAGTACAGTTTTCCAAACTAAAAATACTCCAAACCAAAAAGAAGGACCCCTAGTCCCTATACATCATCCTAATCTGATCATCCTATCAAAAAGCTATACACCCTGAGTATACTCCAATCCAAAAAGAAGGACACCTAGTTCCTATACATCATCCTAATCTGATCATCCTACCAAAAAGCTATACACCCTGAGTATCTCCACGCGCCCCGTGAGATCCTCCTAACGTAACTGCAGTCACGCGTTCCCATCTCCATTCCCGTCCGTAGGGTACGAACCGGTAGGACCGTCCTGACTCTCATCTGAGGGCAAAGCCCAGATTTCCACAATAATTGTAAAGGGTCACCAACCAAAAAAATAACAGTTAACACATAGCAATTAAGTTTTTAAATGCTCAAAACAACTTTTCAACTAAGCATGCACCTTAACAGAATTTTCAATATGCTAAAAGTTCATACAATACTTTGCCAATTAAAAATGAAAGTAAAATGAAGTTCTCAATCTCCTAATTAACACATAACAAATCAAGACATGGATAAGTTAATGAGTAATCAATCATCTAACTCAAACTGAGGATTTTCACTGAGCCAATCGATTGGGAAATCGATTGGGGTGAAGGTTTTTAATGAAAACAGAATCCTGGGCTGAATCAATCGATTTGGCAATCGATTGACAGGATGACT
>NW_027339431.1:2678969-2683664 GCF_000331145.2 Cicer arietinum | reverse complement strand
AAGGAGAAAAATGGGTCACGGTTAGAGGAAGAAGATGAAGTTTTGAAATTTTCCTTCCTTTCTTTTTCTTTCCTTTGTTTTTCCTTTCTTCCTTTTTCCTTCCTTCCTTTATATACTATTTTCTTTTCCTTTTCCTTCCTTCTAGTTTTCCTTTCTTTTTCCCTCCAAGCAAACATATATATATAAAATAAATATAACTTAACAAATATCTCAAAATCTAGATATTTATTAAATTACCTTTTCACCCGAAACGCCTTAAATTAACCGTAAAGTATTTTCCGCAGTTAAATTCAATTTATTTATCGACGAGAAATTCTAATTGGCATCGAAATATCTTTTTGATTATAAAACTCCAAAATATTATTAACTTTGGCTTAAAAGCCTCCGAGCCAAAATCCAAAATATACCAAAAATACATAAAAGGTACTTTAAAATTATGGGTCTTACATTACTCCCCCCCTAAAATTAGTTTCGTCCTCGAAACTATGCATCGATAAATAACTCTGGGTGTTGTTCCCTCATCTTGCTCTCCAGTTCCCAAGTCGCATCTCCAGTAATTGGGTTCCAGATCACCTTGACCAACGAAACATCCTTGGTCCTCAACCGCTTAATCTTCCTGTCATCAATTCTCACGGGTGGTACTTCGAACGACAGGTTATCCTTTAGCTGGATTGTGTCTGGTTCGATCACGTGAGATGGATCTGCGAGATATTTCCTCAACTGCGACACATGAAACACGTCATGGATATTGGACAGTATCGGAGGTAATGCAATCCGATAAGCAACCGGCCCAATTCGTGCAGAAATCTGATATGGTCCAATGAATTTCGGAGTCAACTTCTTCGATTTCAAGGCTCTACCTACTCCAGTAGTAGGTGTGACTCTCAGAAATACATGGTCACCCTGTTCGAATTCCAAAAGTCTGCGACGCTTGTCCGCGTAACTCTTCTGGCGATCTTGTGAAGTCTTCATTTTCTCCTTGATCTTCCTTACTTTAGCTGTGGTCTGTTGCACCATCTCTGGTCCGACAATCATATTCTCACCGTCTTTATACCAACACAAGGGCGTCTGACACTTGCGTCCGTATAAAGCTTCATATGGTGCCATTCCAATACTTGCGTGGAAACTATTGTTGTAAGTGAACTCAATCAACGGAAGTACATCATCCCAACTTCCTCTATCATCTAAAACACATGCTCTCAACAGATCTTCCAAGGACTGATTTGTCCTTTCAGTCTGTCCGTCCGTTTGTGGATGGTAAGCTGAACTCAATCGTAGCTTCGTTCCCAACGCTTCGTGCAATGCTCCCCAAAAATGCGATGTGAACTTCGGATCACGGTCTGATACAATGCTCGATGGTACCCCGTGTAACCTCACAATTTCAGCAATGTAGATCTCCGTTAGCTGATCTACCTTATAGGTGGTCCTTACCGGCAAAAAGTGAGCAGATTTAGTTAGTCGATCCACTATCACCCATATGGAATCATTCTTTCTCCTTGTCTTTGGTAATCCGGTTATAAAATCCATGGAAATGCTGTCCCACTTCCATTCAGGTATATCTAAAGGTTGCAACATTCCAGCAGGTCGCTGATGTTCCACCTTCGCTTTCTGACAAGTTAGACAAGTGGATACATATTCCGCCACATGTTTCTTCATTCCTGGCCACCAATAATTCTGCCTCAAATCCTGATACATCTTTGTTGCTCCAGGATGAATACTCAGCTTACTCTTATGCGCCTCTTCTAAAATCGTTTTCCGCATATCTGTAATTCCTGGTACACAAATCCTACCATTACACCGCAAAACATTATCAGCCCCAATCTTGAACTCAGTCGTCTTCCCTTGTACTATTAGATTCCTCTTCTCTTGAATTAAGACGTCATCCTGAGAATTCGCAATGTCTTCAAGTAATCCACTCGAGATCTTAATCATTCCGAATTTCAAAATTCCCGGTGCAAACTCTACGTTCAAGTGCAAGTCTCTAAAAGCTTCCCACAACTCTTGTTGTCTAGCCATAATTAGTGAAGACACCGATACACTTCTTCTGCTCAACGCATCAGCCACTACATTGGCCTTCCCAGGGTGGTACTGCAGTGTGAAATCAAAATCCTTGAGAGTCTCCATCCATCGTCTCTGGCGCATGTTCAACTCCTTCTGATCAAACAAATATTTCAAGCTTTTATGGTCGCTGAACACGGTGAACGTGCACCCATATAAATAATGCCTCCAGATCTTTAATGCAAAAACAACCGCGGCAAGCTCCAAATCATGAGTAGGATAGTTCCTTTCGTGAATCTTCAATTGTCTCGAGGCATAAGCCACAGCTTTCTTGTGTTGCATCAGAACACATCCTAACCCCTGGTGGGATGCATCACAATAAACTTCATAGGGTTCTTCTGATTGCGGTAATACCAATACAGGTGAGGTCGTCAATTTCCTCTTCAGTAACTGGAAGTTTTCTTCACACTTCTCCGTCCATGCGAACGGTTGATCTTTTCTGGTAAGTTGTGTCAGTGGAGCCACAATCTTAGCAAAACCTTCGATAAACCTCCTGTAGTACCCTGCCAGTCCTACAAAACTCCGTATGTCAGTGACAGTCTGAGGCTGTTTCCAAGCAAGAACCGCCTCAATCTTAGCCGGATCTACAGCGATTCCTTCCTTGGTTATCACATGTCCCAAGAAATTCACTTTCTCTAGCCAAAATTCACACTTCGACAGATTGGCATACAATCGCTTCTCGCGTAAAATCTCAAGAACTTGTCGCAAATGTTCTCCATGCTCTTCTTCAGTCCTTGAATAAATCAATATATCATCAATGAATACCACCACGAATTTATCAAGGAACGAATTAAAGATTCTGTTCATGTAGTCCATGAAAATTGCCGGTGCATTGGTAACTCCGAACGGCATAACCAGGTATTCATAATGTCCGTAGCGGGTTCTGAAAGCTGTTTTCTGAATGTCTCCTTCCCTTACTCGGATCTGATGGTAACCCGACTTCAAGTCAATCTTCGAAAATATCGCGGCCCCTCTCAATTGATCCATCAAATCATCGATTCGTGGCAAAGGATAACGATTCTTAATAGTTGCCTTGTTAAGCTGTCTATAATCCACACATAGGCGCGAGCTTCCGTCCTTCTTCTTAACTAGCAAAACTGGAGCACCCCATGGTGATACACTTGGTCTGATGAATTTCTTCTCCAACAAGTCTTCAATTTGGCCTTTGAGCTCATTTAATTCCAATGGCGACATTCGATAAGGTGCCATTGAAATAGGTCCCGTTCCTGGGTGCAAATCAATGAAGAATTCCACTTCTCTTACCGGTGGCAATCCTGGAATTTCCGTTGGAAATACATCCCGATACTCGTTGACAAGTATCACATCTTCTATTTCCACATTTATCTTTGCCTCTACATTTGCTAGAGACAAAAACTCATGAGTCCCTTCACTTAGCGACACTCGGAGTTTGTTAGCAGCTAAATACTTAACAACTCCTGGTTCGGGGAAAAGAACCAATTTACGAGCACAATCCAAGATCACATAATGATAAGACATCCAATCCATACCGAGGATGACCTCGAGTGATTGTAGCGGTAAACAAATTAGATTAACCAAGAAATCCTTATTCTGTATAGTCATTCGACAATGTAAACATGCTGAATTTACGGTTAAGGTCTTAGCAGGTGTGGAAACAACCAAATCAAAAGGTAAAGCAGACACAGATAACTTCAAGCGATTCACACAGTCCATAGCAATGAAGGAATGGGTTGCCCCCGAATCAAAGAGTGCAGTTAGAGTGTTACCTGCAATCTCACAGTCACGCTGAATCAGATTACCAGATGGATTTCCCTCTTCAGCATTCACACAATAAATGCGTCCTCTAGCAGTAGGACGGGTAGCCCTAGCTACATTCACCACTGGTTCCACCTTTGGAGCCGTGCAATCCCTTGCCATGTGCCCCGACTTCCGACAATTGTGACAGATGGGGATGTTAGTGGTACAAGCACTAGCATAGTGTCCTTCTCCCCCACATCGGAAACATCGAAGCACTTGCCCCAATTGCCTCCCGAAATTCTGGTTCCCCGGGCGACTCTGCCCACCGTTGTTATTCTGGGGTCGATTATAAGGTTTAGCAACTTGCTTCCCCTTGTTCTGATAACTCGCCCGACTAGGGCCTCCCGAATTAAAATTCCCTACTCGGCTAGCCCTCTTGTTTTTCATATCTTCCACTTCTCTACATTTCTCCACCAGCGCTTGGAAACGTTGAATTCCCAAGGGTAAGACGGAATCTTGAATCTCATACTTCAGTCCGTCTTGGAAACGATGACACATGAATGGTTCATCAATTTCTTCACGGAAGAACCTAGAATGCCTCGATAGCGATTCAAATTTCGCAGCATACTCGCCCACAGTCATGCTCCCCTGGTGAAGTTTTAGAAAGTCGTCACCCAATTTAGTCCTGGTACTCATCGGGAAGTATTTGTCTAAAAACTTCCTTTTAAACGATTCCCAGTTCACCTCCTCGTGGGCTGCTCCCATCAATAACCTTGCACTCCTCCACCAGTACTCAGCATCCCCCAACAGCATATAAGTGGCATAGCTGACCTTCACTCCCGCTTGACACTTTATTTTTATCAAAGATCTTCTCCACTTCTTGGATCCATTGATCCGCCTTCTCTGCATTCTCATCCCCCT
>NW_027339431.1:2678068-2678469 GCF_000331145.2 Cicer arietinum | reverse complement strand
GTTTTGAACGCTGGCGCTGCCGGTGGTGCCGCTGTTGCCGTATCTGCTCCTGCCGCTGCTGCTTCTGGTGGAGCCGCTGCAGCTGCCACACCTGCTGCCGAGGCCAAGAAGGTACTGTTAGTAATGCTTTATATTAGGTTTCTGTCTTAAGGGTTATATTTAGTAATGATATATTATTGATTGATGTTTTAAGCTAATACTATTGAAACTTCAATTGTAAATTGAAATTTGTGTACATTTTCAAGTTTGGATGATCGTTTCTTAGAGGCTTTGTTGAATGTAGTGTTAAATGTATACCTCGATGTTCAACAGATTAGACAATAATTAGTGGGGTTTAATTTTTTTTAATGCGGGTAGACTGTAACTCTTTTAGATGTATAAAGACATGAAATAGACTTAAT
>NW_027339431.1:2657840-2658078 GCF_000331145.2 Cicer arietinum | reverse complement strand
ATAAAACAGAAAACATGTTGAAAATGAGGTAAGATCCCAAATATTTTAGTTTTTAATCCTAACCTGAATGAGCAACAAGCAGCGTTCTGGAGATGCATATATATTACGTATGTGTATATTTTATATACACACGTGATATATATATCTACCCACATGGACGTGATATATAGAGCAGCTCGCGATCAAAGCTATACGCAGCCATGAGTGCCGGCGAGTTAGCATGCATCTACTCCATCTT
>NW_027339431.1:2656477-2657340 GCF_000331145.2 Cicer arietinum | reverse complement strand
TTGTACTGTTATGCTCTGATCTGATACACTGTTTTTATGATCCAATAATGGTACATATATGATACTATGAAATGTTGTCAATGTTATGTCTTAAAATGCTCAAGTTAAAATTGTATGATTGTCACTTATGCAAAAAGGGGGAGATTGTTGGACTTTAGTCCTCTTAATCCTAGTTTTGACATAATTAACAAACATACAATGTTCATACATCATATGATAAATCTAACATTTTAATTGAGCAAGATTTCAGGAACAACAACTCAACCCTACATACTTGAGACAACTTGGAACACAAGAAATCAACAAAAGTTGAATTTTGACTGAGTAAATCGATTGGGAAATCGATTTCATAACAAGGGTGTAAGGAAACATAACTGTTTGTGATTGTATAATCGATTGGGCAATCGACTGACACAATTAGAAATGAAAACTGCACAAGTCAGTGGCACCCTGTTTTACAGGCTAATCGATTGACAAATCGATTGTACACTTCACAAAGTAAACCTGATTGAAACAAATCGATTGGGAAATCGATTGTACAAGTCACAGTGACACTCCAGTTTTAAGGGTAATCGATTGCGTAAGTACTATTTGCAAAATAACTTCACCTGTGACAAACACAATCGATTGGACAATCTATTGTGTGAATTTCAATCATGTTAAGTTTGGTTGCAATTGATTGGGAAATCTATTGAACTAAACATCTGGTAAGAACTTTTCAGGCAAATACACACAAATCGATTGGCACGTCGATTAACATCAAAATAGCTAAGTCACAGACTTGAACACAATCGATTGGCAAATCGATTGAAAGAACGTTTTGAAATCACAGTGAACTTTGAGCTTGTGACCAAATCGATTCT
>NW_027339431.1:2637569-2637692 GCF_000331145.2 Cicer arietinum | reverse complement strand
TTGAGTTAATTCATGAATTTTTGGAAGAATGATCAGGGAAATCGATTTCCCAATCGATTGGATAGTAAACAGGGACTTGGCCAAATGGACAAAATCGATTTGCCAATCGATTTTGTAATCAGT
>NW_027339431.1:2635639-2637069 GCF_000331145.2 Cicer arietinum | reverse complement strand
TTCTTGAATCTTGAAACTACATAAGCCAATCGATTTACCAATCGATTCTTTAAATAACATTTTCAATGATTATGTTAAGACTTGTATGCATCGATTTCGTAATCCATTGCAGAAGTTATGTTCAAAATAAAACACATACCAATCAATGTCGTAATCGATTTATTAAGTCTTCATAATCAATTAACAAATACTCAGAATCGATTTGGCCACAAGCTCAGAGTTCACTGTGATTTCAGAAAATTCTTTCAATCGATTTGCCAATCGATTGTGTTTAAGTCAGTGACTCAGCTATTTTGATGTTAATCGACGTGCCAATCGATTTGTGTGTATTTGCCTGAAAAGTTCTTACCTGGAGTTTAGTTCAATCGATTTCCCAATCGATTGCAACCAAACTTAATATGATTGAAATTCACACAATAGATTGTCCAATCGATTGTGTTTGTCACAGGTGAAGTTATTTTGCAAATAGTACTTAAGCAATCGATTTGCCAATCGATTACCCTCAAAACTGGAGTGTCACTGTGACTTGTACAATCGATTTCCCAATCGATTTGTTTCAATCAGGTTTACTTTGTGAAGTGTACAATCGATTTGTCAATCGATTAGCCTGTAAAACAGGGTGCCACTAACTTGTGCAGTTTTCATTTCTAATTGTGTCAGTCGATTGCCCAATCGATTATACAATCACAAACAGTTATGTTTCCTTACACCCTTGTTATGAAATCGATTTCCCAATCGATTTACTCAGTCAAAATTCAACTTTTGTTGATTTCTTGTGTTCCAAGCAATTTGTTTCAAGTGTGTAGGATTGGATTGTTGTTCCTGAAATCTTGCTCAATTAAAATGTTAGATTTATCATATGATGTATGAACATTGTATGTTTGTTAATTATGTCAAAACTAGGATTAAGAGGACTAAAGTCCAACAATCTCCCCCTTTTTGCATAAGTGACAATCATACAATTTTAACTTGAGCATTTCAAGACATAACATTAACAACATTTCATAGCATCATATATGTACCATTATTGGATCATAAAAACAGTGTATCAGATCAGTGCATAACAGTACAAATGCTATTTATCAAAACCATGTTCCTGCAATCTAGCTTATTGCAAATATTAGATTTATCATATGATGTATGGACATTGTATGTTTGTTAATTATGTCAAAATTAGGATTCAAAGGACTAAAGTCCAACATTAACTAGTCTTCTGCATCCAATAGGTGAGTTTTTGTCATTGGATTAACATTTAAGTCATTTTCATCATCCTGAGGATTATTCATGTCCAATTAGGGTTTTTAACCAATCTTGTGCATCAAATAGGTTCATTTCTGTCATTGGATTAATTTTTAGGTCATTTTCGTCCCCCCTGGGCTATTTCTAGTCCAATTAGGGTTTTTAACCAATCTTGTGAATACAATAGGTGT
>NW_027339431.1:2630148-2635401 GCF_000331145.2 Cicer arietinum | reverse complement strand
GCTTATTCTAGTCCAATTAGGGTTTTTAACCAATCTAGTGCATCCAATAAGTTCATGTGTGTCGTTGGATTAACATTTAGCCATTTTCATCCTCCATAGACTTTTCCTAGTCCAATTAGGGTTTTTAACCAATCTTGTACATCCAATAAGTTCATTTGTGTCATTGGATTAACGTTTAGGTCATTTTTGTCCTCCATAGGTTTATTCTTGTCCAATTAGGGTTTTTAACCAATCTTGTTCATCCAATAGGTGTGTTATTGGCATTGGATTAATATTTAGGTTGTTTACGTCCTCTTAGGCTTATTCTTTTCCAATTAGGGTTTTTAACCAATCTTGTGCATCTAGTAAGTTCATTCGTGTCATTGGATTAATTTTTTATGTCATTTTCGTCCTCCCTAGGCTTATTCTTGTCCATTTAGGATTTTTAACTAATGTTTGCGTCCAATAGGTGTGTTTGTGTCGTTGGATTAACACTTAGGTCATCTTCGTCCTCCCTAAGCCTATTCTAGTCCAATTAGGATTTTTAACCAATCTTGTGCATCCAATAAGTTCAATTGTGCAATTGGATTAACATTTAGGTCATTTTCATCCTCCCTAGGCTTATTCGAGTCCAATTTGGGTTTTTAACAAATCTTGTGCATCCAATAGGTGTGTTTGTGTCATTGGATTAACATTTAGGACATTTTCGTCCTCCCTAGGCTTATTCTAATCGAATCAGGGTTTTTAACCAATCTTCTGCATCCAAGAGGTGTGTTGGTGTCATTGCATTAACATTTTGGTCATTTTCATCATCCCGATGTTTTTACGAGTCCAATTAGGGTTTTTAACAATCTTGTGCATCCAATAAGTTCATTTGTGTCGTTGGATTAACTTTTAGGTCTTTTTCGTCCACCCTAGGCTTATTCTTGTCCAATTAGGGTTTTTAACCAATCTTGTGCATCCAATAAGTAAATTTGTGTCATTGGATTAAAATTTAGGTCATTTTCTTCCTCCCTAGGATTATTCTTTTCTAATTAGTGTTTTTAACCAATCTTGTGCATTAAATAAGTTCATTTGTGTCATTGGATTAACATTTATGTCAATTTCGTCCTCCCTAAGCTTATTGTAGTCCAATTAGGGTTTATAACCAATATTGTGCATCCAATAACTTCATTTGTGTCATTGGATTAACATTTAGGTCATTTTCATCCTCCCTAAGCTTATTCTAGTGCAATTAGGGTTTTTAACCAATCTTGTGCATCCAATAAGTTTAATTGTGTCATTGGATTAACATTTAGGTCATATTCATCCTCCCTAAGCTTATTCTAGTGCAATTAGGGTTTTTAACCAATCTTGTGCATCCAATAAGTTTAATTGTGTCATTGGATTAACATTTAGGTCATATTCATCCTCCCTAAGCTTATTCTAGTGCAATTAGGGTTTTTAACCAATCTTGTGCATCCAATAAGTTTAATTGTGTCATTGGATTAACATTTAGGTCATTTTCATCCTCTATAGGCTTATTCTAGTCGATTTAGGATTTTTAACCAATCTTGTGCATCCGATAGGTGTGTTTGTGTCATTGCATTAAAATTTTTGTCATTTTCATCATCCTGGGGTTTTTACGGGTCCAAATAGGGTTCTTAACCAATGTTTTGCATCCAATAAGTTCATTTGTGTCATTGGATTAACATTTATGTCATTTTCTTCCTCCTTGGGCTAATTCTTGTCCAATTAGGTTTTTTAACCAATCTTGTGCATACAATATGTGTGTTGGTGTCATAGGATTAAAATGTAGGTCATTTTCATCCTCCCTAAGCTTATTCTAGTCCAATTAGGGTTTTTAACCAATATTGTGCAGCCAATAAGTTCATTTGTGTCATTTGATTAACATTTAGGTCATTTTCATCCTCCCTAGGATTATTCTAATCCCATTTGGGATTTGAACCAATCTTGTGCATCCAATAGGTCTGTTTGTGTAATTTGATTAACATTTAGGTCATTTTCATCATCCTGAGGCTTATTCTTGTCCAATTAGGGTTTTTAACCAATCTTGTGCATCACATAAGTTCATTTGCGTCATTGGATTGACTTTTAGGTCATTTTTGTCCACTCTGGCCTAATTCTAGTCCAATTTGGTTCTTTAACCAACCTTGTGCGTACATTAGGTGTCTTTGTATCATAGGATTAACATTTAGGTCAATTTTGTCCTACCTAGACTGGTTCTAGTCCAATTAGGGGTTTTAACCAATCTTGTGCATCCTATAGGTGTGTTTGTGTGATTGGATTAACATTTAGGTCATTTTCAATCTCCCTAGGCTAATTCTAGTCCAATTAGGGTTTTAACCAATCTAGTGCATCCAATAAGTTCATTTGTGTCATTGGAGTAACTTTTAGGTCTTTTTCGTCCTCCCTAGGCTTATTCTTGTCCAATTAGGGTTTTTAACCAATCTTGTGCATCCAATAAGTTCATTTGTGTCATTGGATTAACTTTTAATTCATTTTTGTCCCCCCTAGGCTTATTCTAATCCTATTAGGGTTTTTATCCAGTATTGTGCATCCAATAAGTTCATTTGTGTCATTGGAGTAACTTTTAGGTCTTTTTCGTCCTCCCTAGGCTTATTCTTTTAACCAATCTTGGTCATCCAATAGGTGTGTTTTTGTCATTGGATTAACATTTAGGTCATTTTCGTCCACCATGGGTTAATTCTACAATAGGTGCGTTTGTGGCATAGGATTAACATATAGGTCATATTCGTCCTACCTAGACTTGTTCTTGTCCAATTAGGATTTTTAACCAATCTTGTGCCTCCAATAGGTGTTTTTTGTCATTGGATTAACATTTAGGTCATATTCATCCTCCCTAAGCTTTTTAACAATCTTGTGCATCCAATAAGTTTATTTGTGTCATTGGATTAACATTTAGGTCATATTCATCCTCCCTAAGCTTTTTAACAATCTTGTGCATCCAATAAGTTTATTTGTGTCATTGGATTAACATTTAGGTCATATTCATCCTCCCTAAGCTTTTTAACAATCTTGTGCATCCAATAAGTTTATTTGTGTCATTGGATTAACATTTAGGTCATATTCATCCTCCCTAAGCTTTTTAACAATCTTGTGCATCCAATAAGTTTATTTGTGTCATTGGATTAACATTTAGGTCATATTCATCCTCCCTAAGCTTTTTAACAATCTTGTGCATCCAATAAGTTTATTTGTGTCATTGGATTAACATTTAGGTCATATTCATCCTCCCTAAGCTTTTTAACAATCTTGTGCATCCAATAAGTTTATTTGTGTCATTGGATTAACATTTAGGTCATATTCATCCTCCCTAAGCTTTTTAACAATCTTGTGCATCCAATAAGTTTATTTGTGTCATTGGATTAACATTTAGGTCATATTCATCCTCCCTAAGCTTTTTAACAATCTTGTGCATCCAATAAGTTTATTTGTGTCATTGGATTAACATTTAGGTCATATTCATCCTCCCTAAGCTTTTTAACAATCTTGTGCATCCAATAAGTTTATTTGTGTCATTGGATTAACATTTAGGTCATATTCATCCTCCCTAAGCTTTTTAACAATCTTGTGCATCCAATAAGTTTATTTGTGTCATTGGATTAACATTTAGGTCATATTCATCCTCCCTAAGCTTTTTAACAATCTTGTGCATCCAATAAGTTTATTTGTGTCATTGGATTAACATTTAGGTCATATTCATCCTCCCTAAGCTTTTTAACAATCTTGTGCATCCAATAAGTTTATTTGTGTCATTGGATTAACATTTAGGTCATATTCATCCTCCCTAAGCTTTTTAACAATCTTGTGCATCCAATAAGTTTATTTGTGTCATTGGATTAACATTTAGGTCATATTCATCCTCCCTAAGCTTTTTAACAATCTTGTGCATCCAATAAGTTTATTTGTGTCATTGGATTAACATTTAGGTCATATTCATCCTCCCTAAGCTTTTTAACAATCTTGTGCATCCAATAAGTTTATTTGTGTCATTGGATTAACATTTAGGTCATATTCATCCTCCCTAAGCTTTTTAACAATCTTGTGCATCCAATAAGTTTATTTGTGTCATTGGATTAACATTTAGGTCATATTCATCCTCCCTAAGCTTTTTAACAATCTTGTGCATCCAATAAGTTTATTTGTGTCATTGGATTAACATTTAGGTCATATTCATCCTCCCTAAGCTTTTTAACAATCTTGTGCATCCAATAAGTTTATTTGTGTCATTGGATTAACATTTAGGTCATATTCATCCTCCCTAAGCTTTTTAACAATCTTGTGCATCCAATAAGTTTATTTGTGTCATTGGATTAACATTTAGGTCATTTTCATCCTCCTTTGGCTTATTCTTGTCCAATTAGGGTTTTTAACCAATCTTGTGCATCCAGATTAGGGTTTTTAACCAATATTGTGCATGCAATAAGTTCATTTGTGTCATTGCATTAACTTTTAGGTCATTTTTGTCCTCCCTAGTCTTATTCTTGTCCAATTAGGGTTTTTAACCAATATTGTTCATCCAATAGGTGTGTTTTTGTCATTGGATTAACATTTAGGTTATTTACGTCCTCCTAGGCTTATTCTTTTCCAATTAGAGTTTTTAACCAATCTTGTGCATCCAGTAAGTTTATCCGTGTCATTGAATTAATTTTTTCGGTCATTTTCGTGCTTCCTTTGCTTATTCTATTCCATTTAGGGTTTTTAACCAGTCTTGTGCGTCAAATAGGTGTGTTTGTTTCGTTGGATTAACATTTAGGTCATTTTCGTCCTCCCTAAGCTTATTCGACTCCAATTAGGGTTTTTAACCAATCTTGTGCATCCAATAAGTTCAGTAGTGTCATCGAATTACTTTTAGGTCAATTTCATCCTCCTAGGCTTATTCTTGTCCAATTAGGGTTTTTAACCAATCTTGTGCATCCAATAAGTTCATTTGTGTCATTGGATTAAAATTTAGGTCATTTTATTCCTCCCTAAACTTATTCTACTCCAAATAGGGTTTTTAACAAATCTTGTGGATCCAATAGGTGTGTATGTGTTATTGCATTAACATTTTGGTCATTTTCATCATCCTGAGGTTTTTACGAGTCCAATTAGGGTTTTTAACCAATCTTGTCCATCCAATACGTTCATTTGTGTCATTGGATTAACATTTATGTCATTTTCTTCCTCCTTGGCCTAATTCTAGTCCAACTAGTATTTTAATCCAATCTTGTGGATTCAATAGGTGTGTTTGTGTCATAGGATTAACAT
>NW_027339431.1:2616484-2620772 GCF_000331145.2 Cicer arietinum | reverse complement strand
TTTCGTCCTCCCTAAGCTTATTCGACTCCAATTAGGGTTTTTAACCAATCTTGTGCATCCAATAAGTTCAGTAGTGTCATCGAATTACTTTTAGGTCATTTTCATCCTCCTAGGCTTATTCTTGTCCAATTAGGGTTTTTAACCAATCTTGTGCATCCAATAAGTTCATTTGTGTCATTGGATTAAAATTTAGGTCATTTTATTCCTCCCTAAACTTATTCTACTCCAAATAGGGTTTTTAACAAATCTTGTGGATCCAATAGGTGTGTATGTGTTATTGCATTAACATTTTGGTCATTTTCATCATCCTGAGGTTTTTACGAGTCCAATTAGGGTTTTTAACCAATCTTGTCCATCCAATACGTTCATTTGTGTCATTGGATTAACATTTATGTCATTTTCTTCCTCCTTGGCCTAATTCTAGGCCAACTAGTATTTTAATCCAATCTTGTTGATTCAATAGGTGTGTTTGTGTCATAGGATTAACATTTAGGTCATTTTCGTCCTCCCTTGGCTTATTCTAGTCCAATTAGGGTTTTTAACCAATCTAGTGCATCCAATAAGTTAATTTGTGTCACTGGATTAACAATTACGTCATTTTCATCCTCCCTAGGCTTATTCTAGTCCAATTAGGGGTTTTAACCAATCTTGTATATCCAATAAGTTCATTTGTGTCGTCGGAGTAACATTTATGTTATAGTCATCCTGCCTAAGTTTATTCTAGTCCAATTAGGGTTTTTAACAAATCTTGTGCTTCCAATAAGTGTATGTGTGTCATTGGATTAACATTTAGGTCATTTTCATCCTCCTGAGGCTTATTCTAGTTCAATTTGGGTTTTTAACCAATCTTTTGCATCCAGTAGGTGTGTTTGTATCATTGGATTAACATTTAGGTCATTTTCGTCCTCCCTAAGCTTATTCTAGTCCAATTAGGGTTTTTAACCAATCTTGTGCATCCAATAAGTTCAGTTGTGTCATTGGATTAACATTTAGGTCGTTTTCATCATCCTGAGGCTTATTCTTGTCCAATTACGCTTTTTAACCAATCTTGTGCATCCAATTGGTGTGTTTGTGTCATTGGATTATCATTTAGGTCATATTCATCCTCCCTAAGCTTATTCTAGTCCAATTAGGGTTTTTAACCAATATTTTGCATCCAATAAGTTCATTTGTGTCATAGGATTAACATTTATGTCATTTTCATCCTCCCTAGGCTTATTCTAGTCCAATTAGGGGTTTTAACCAATCTTGTGCATCCAATAAGTTCATTTGTCAATTTGGGTTTTTAACCAATCTAGTGCATCCAATAGGTGTGTTTGTGTCGTTGGATTAACATTTAGGTCATTTTCATCCTCTCTAAGCTTATTCTACTCCAATTAGGGTTTTAAACCAATATTGTGAATCAAAGAAGTTCAGTTGTGTCATAGGATTGACATTTAGGTCATTTTCATCCTCCCTATGCTTATTCTAGTCCAATTTGGGTTTTTAACCAATCTAGTGCATCCAATAGGTGTGTTTGTGTCGTTGGATTAACATTTAGGTCATTTTCATCCTCTCTAAGCTTATTCTACTCCAATTAGGGTTTTAAACCAATATTGTGAATCAAAGAAGTTCAGTTGTGTCATAGGATTGACATTTAGGTCATTTTCATCCTCCCTATGCTTATTCTAGTCCAATTTGGGTTTTTAACCAATCTAGTGCATCCAATAGGTGTGTTTGTGTCGTTGGATTAACATTTAGGTCATTTTCATCCTCTCTAAGCTTATTCTACTCCAATTAGGGTTTTAAACCAATATTGTGAATCAAAGAAGTTCAGTTGTGTCATAGGATTGACATTTAGGTCATTTTCATCCTCCCTATGCTTATTCTAGTCCAATTTGGGTTTTTAACCAATCTAGTGCATCCAATAGGTGTGTTTGTGTCGTTGGATTAACATTTAGGTCATTTTCATCCTCTCTAAGCTTATTCTACTCCAATTAGGGTTTTAAACCAATATTGTGAATCAAAGAAGTTCAGTTGTGTCATAGGATTGACATTTAGGTCATTTTCATCCTCCCTATGCTTATTCTAGTCCAATTTGGGTTTTTAACCAATCTAGTGCATCCAATAGGTGTGTTTGTGTCGTTGGATTAACATTTAGGTCATTTTCATCCTCTCTAAGCTTATTCTACTCCAATTAGGGTTTTAAACCAATATTGTGAATCAAAGAAGTTCAGTTGTGTCATAGGATTGACATTTAGGTCATTTTCATCCTCCCTATGCTTATTCTAGTCCAATTTGGGTTTTTAACCAATCTAGTGCATCCAATAGGTGTGTTTGTGTCGTTGGATTAACATTTAGGTCATTTTCATCCTCTCTAAGCTTATTCTACTCCAATTAGGGTTTTAAACCAATATTGTGAATCAAAGAAGTTCAGTTGTGTCATAGGATTGACATTTAGGTCATTTTCATCCTCCCTATGCTTATTCTAGTCCAATTTGGGTTTTTAACCAATCTAGTGCATCCAATAGGTGTGTTTGTGTCGTTGGATTAACATTTAGGTCATTTTCATCCTCTCTAAGCTTATTCTACTCCAATTAGGGTTTTAAACCAATATTGTGAATCAAAGAAGTTCAGTTGTGTCATAGGATTGACATTTAGGTCATTTTCATCCTCCCTATGCTTATTCTAGTCCAATTTGGGTTTTTAACCAATCTAGTGCATCCAATAGGTGTGTTTGTGTCGTTGGATTAACATTTAGGTCATTTTCATCCTCTCTAAGCTTATTCTACTCCAATTAGGGTTTTAAACCAATATTGTGAATCAAAGAAGTTCAGTTGTGTCATAGGATTGACATTTAGGTCATTTTCATCCTCCCTATGCTTATTCTAGTCCAATTTGGGTTTTTAACCAATCTAGTGCATCCAATAGGTGTGTTTGTGTCGTTGGATTAACATTTAGGTCATTTTCATCCTCTCTAAGCTTATTCTACTCCAATTAGGGTTTTAAACCAATATTGTGAATCAAAGAAGTTCAGTTGTGTCATAGGATTGACATTTAGGTCATTTTCATCCTCCCTATGCTTATTCTAGTCCAATTTGGGTTTTTAACCAATCTAGTGCATCCAATAGGTGTGTTTGTGTCGTTGGATTAACATTTAGGTCATTTTCATCCTCTCTAAGCTTATTCTACTCCAATTAGGGTTTTAAACCAATATTGTGAATCAAAGAAGTTCAGTTGTGTCATAGGATTGACATTTAGGTCATTTTCATCCTCCCTATGCTTATTCTAGTCCAATTTGGGTTTTTAACCAATCTAGTGCATCCAATAGGTGTGTTTGTGTCGTTGGATTAACATTTAGGTCATTTTCATCCTCTCTAAGCTTATTCTACTCCAATTAGGGTTTTAAACCAATATTGTGAATCAAAGAAGTTCAGTTGTGTCATAGGATTGACATTTAGGTCATTTTCATCCTCCCTATGCTTATTCTAGTCCAATTTGGGTTTTTAACCAATCTAGTGCATCCAATAGGTGTGTTTGTGTCGTTGGATTAACATTTAGGTCATTTTCATCCTCTCTAAGCTTATTCTACTCCAATTAGGGTTTTAAACCAATATTGTGAATCAAAGAAGTTCAGTTGTGTCATAGGATTGACATTTAGGTCATTTTCATCCTCCCTATGCTTATTCTAGTCCAATTTGGGTTTTTAACCAATCTAGTGCATCCAATAGGTGTGTTTGTGTCGTTGGATTAACATTTAGGTCATTTTCATCATCTTGAGGCTCATTTTTGTCATTGGACTAACTTTTAAGTCATTTTATGCCACCCTGGGATAATTCTAGTCCAATTACAGTTTTTAACCAATCTTGTGGATACAATAGGTGTCCAATTATGTCATTGGATTTACAATTCGGTCATTTTCATCCTCCCTGGGCTTATTCTAGTCCAATTAGGGGTTTTAACCAATCTTGTACATCCTTTAAGTTCATTAGTGTCATTGGATTAACTTTTAGGTCATTTTCGTCCACCCTGGGCTAATTCTAGTCCAATTACGGTTTTTGACCAATCTTGTGCATACAATAGGTGTGTTTGGGTCATAGGATTAACATTAAGGTCATTTCGTCCTACCTACACTTGTTCTAGTCCAAATAGGGATTTTAACCAATCTTGTGCATCCAAGAGGTGTGGTTGTGTCATTGGATTAACATTTAAGTCATTTTCATTATCCCTAGGCTTATTCTAGTCTAATTAGGGTTTTTAACTAATCTAGTGCATCCAATAAGTTCATTTGTGTCATTGGATTAACATT
>NW_027339431.1:2613395-2615984 GCF_000331145.2 Cicer arietinum | reverse complement strand
TATTTATTATGATTTAGTAATTAACATAAAATATTGATGTTATATTTATTTATTTTATAATTTCGACCATTTTTTTAATATGATGGTATTATTATAATGTGAGTATTTTGAGAAATAAGTATAATTGTAGAGATTATTTTAAATGTGAGAGTTTTGATTATTAGTAATATTTTTTTTTATATTGATTATTTTAATTACTCTAATTTATAAAATATTAGTAATGTTTGGAAAACTAAAAGGTGTTTGGAGGAATATTAAAAAGGAGATTAAATAATTATTAGTTTTATTTTAACAAAATAAAAATAATAATAGTAAAATATAAATAAAGAGACCAATGGGTTTGACTCTATGAACCCTAATTGTTAATAAAATAAAACAAACAAAAGAAGGGAAGGGAGTTGGAAGGGCAGCCGTAAATCCAAAGAACAATAGCCCTATCGTTTGACACCGGTGATGTTCCAGAAAACTTTGTCCATTTTCGCCCAAATTTGAGTATGTTATTTCATTCATTTAACTCATCAATTAAACATAATTTTTCAGATTTTTAACAACCCCAATTTCTCTCTAAAATACTCGACTTCTCCGTTTGTAGAATTCGTTATTTTGCATCGTTCTCCTTCACCGTAAGTCCGATTTGAGTGAAACCAACGCCAAAACGACCGTGTGAAAAGTGGCTATATTATCCACTGATTGGTTTTCTGATTTATGGTAATTTTATTTGGCCGATTTTCAAATTTAGTTTTTAGAATATCTCCTCATAATTTATTTTTGACGTTTACCCATAAACTGTCGAGTTAGATCGATTGAAGGACAAAGAGTCAAAGAGCAAAGACTGTTTGGGCGTCGAATCATATTCATAGGTGAAAGCGTCGAAATAAGGTAAGGGGTGAGAGAGCGTTTGAATTCATGAGTATAATATATTGTGAGATGAACGGGAAAACCGTATTTCTCAACTATTCATCCGGGGCTCGCTACGTATGGCAGTAGCCCTTTCAGGGATAAATTAATTAATGTGAAAATATGGAAATTGTGAGATTAAAATATAGAATAGAAATATTTGTAGGGTGTTGATTGATTTAATTTGTTTGAATGTGTGGCATTTGATATTATTGTGATATTTGATTTAATTTCGTCAAATGTGTGGCATTTGATATTATTGTGATATTTGATTTAATTTCGTTAAATATGTGACATTTGATATTATTGTGATATTTGATTTAATTTCGTTAAATATGTGACATTTGATATTATTGTGATATTTGATTTAATTTCGTTAAATATGTGACATTTGATATTATTGTGATATTTGATTTAATTTCTTTAAATGTGTGGTGTGTGATATTATTGTGATATTGGTTGTTGAATTAATTTTATGCATATGTTTGATTAGATGAGTTTAAATGATGTTATAATAAAAATAGATGTGTTGTGATAATTATATGTAATGATGATAATGTATGATTAATAATGGTGATGTGATAAATTTGTGATGAATATATGTGTTGCTGTATGATTGATGATAGTGATTCTATAAATTGTGATGAGTTTATGTGATGATGATGATGATGTGTGATTAATTATAGTGATGTTATAAATTGTGATGAGAATATTGTGATTTCAATTTGTGTCTGAGATGACGGTATTAATGGAGTATCATATACCAACGAGGGGAGAAAATAAATATTGTGAATTTGTGAAGTGGAGATTATTTTGTCATCATATAGGTAGGGCCTGACAAGCCTAGTGATTCCGGGGAAGTACAACTGAATGAGCCTGATCGTGGCGGTCTGCTGTCGAGCCTTAAGGCAAGATTGTTAGACCTTGGAGGTATTCGGGTGGGGAATTCCTAGGTGACTTGGAGGTAGCACTCCAAATGTCGGGAGCTACCACGCAACACACGTTTACCTCGACTGTCACGTATATGTGTCTCGGGTTGAGTTGAGGGGATCTATGAGGACAGGGCCAATTTGAATTGTCCGTCCACCGGGATGGTGGCATAGTATCAAGCCTCCTAACCAAGTACTTCAGAGTTAGAATGGTACCACATTGTGAAGTAGAGTCTAAGCTCATGCATAGCATTGCATTTACTTGTGATTGTTTTGTGGTGATTGATGTGTTTCAAAAGTAATAATAATTACTCTTAGATGATTTGATGCATATTATAATGAGATGATTATCTTACTTGAGTGAATTTGATGTTATAATATGATACTATTTACTTAAATATTTTGATATATCATAATGTGATTATGATACGGTCTATTATGATTGTTGCGTGTTCTTCTTACTTATATTATACTATTAACAAGATTTTGAAACTCACCTCCTTCGTTGTTTGTGTTTGACTGGCTTGGCCCTGCGTTTGCGAAATCGCAGTTATTACAGGTTAATGAGTCTCGAAGTTCAAGTTTGGGAGAAACCCCGCTCCGATAGGTGACACCGGGAATTAAGAGTTGTAATGTGTATTTTACTTATGTTATTATAAATGACTTTTTATATGAAAACTTAGTACGAGTAAGTCTTGGGAATTAAATCAAGAAATTCTAATTAAATCAAGTTCATTGATATTGTACTATTTTAATTAAAAAA
>NW_027339431.1:2595406-2595622 GCF_000331145.2 Cicer arietinum | reverse complement strand
TTTTAAATAATTAATTTGATGACTAATATTATTTTAGAATATATGTTGATAAATTTCGTGGCTAATTTTTGTTATATGAATGCTTTCTATGATGTGTTAGTTTGATACATGTTATATTACATGAACGATATAAATAATAGATATTGTATTTTTTTATTTGATATATTTAAAAAAAAATAGTATTTTAGTGTAATATATATTTTAAAGAAAAATATT
>NW_027339431.1:2594645-2594906 GCF_000331145.2 Cicer arietinum | reverse complement strand
AACCTATTGGATGCACAAGATTGGTTAAAAACCCTAGTTGGACAAGAATAAATCTAGGGAGGATAAAAATGACCTAGAAGTTCATACAATGACACAAACACACCTATTGGATGCACAAGGTGGGTTCAAAACCCTAATTGGACAAGAATAAGCTAAGGGAGGACGAAAATTACCTAAATATTCATCCAATGACACAAACACGCCTATTGGATGCACAAGATTGGTTAAAAACTCTAATTGGATAAGAATAAGCCAAGGGAA
>NW_027339431.1:2593942-2594510 GCF_000331145.2 Cicer arietinum | reverse complement strand
TTATCCAATGACACAAATGAACATATTGGATGCACAAGATTGGTTAAAAACCCTAACTGGACTAGAATAAGCCAAGGGAGGACGAAAATAACCTAAATGATCATCCAATGACACAAACACACCTATTGGATGCACAAGATTCGTTTAAAACCCTAATTGGACAAGAATAAGCCTAGGGAGGACGAAAATGACCTAAATGTTCATCCAATGACACAAACACACCTAATGGATGCACAAGGTTGGTTAAAAATCCTAATTGGACAAGAATAAGCCTAGACAGGACGAAAATGACCTAAATGTACATTCAATGACACAAATGAACCTATTGGATGTACAAGATTGGTAAAAAAACCCTAGTTGGACAAGAATAACTCTAGGAAGGACAAAAATGACCTAAATTTTCATCTGATGACACAAACACACCTATTGGATGCACAAGATTGGTTAAAAACCCTAATTGGACAAGAATAAGCCAAGGGAGGACGAAAATGACCTAAATGTTCATCCAATGACACAAACACACCTATTGGATGCACAAGATTGGTTAAAAACCCTAATTGGACTAGAA
>NW_027339431.1:2576539-2581879 GCF_000331145.2 Cicer arietinum | reverse complement strand
CAATGACACAAACACACCTATTGGATGCACAAGGTGGGTTCAAAACCCTAATTGGACAAGAATAAGCTAAGGGAGGACGAAAATTACCTAAATATTCATCCAATGACACAAACACGCCTATTGGATGCACAAGATTGGTTAAAAACTCTAATTGGATAAGAATAAGCCAAGGGAAGACGAAAATGCCCTAAATGTTCATCCAATGACACAAACACACCTATTGGATGCACAAGATTCGTTTAAAACCCTAATTGGACAAGAATAAGCCTAGGGAGGACGAAAATGACCTAAATGTTCATCCAATGACACAAACACACCTAATGGATGCACAAGGTTGGTTAAAAATCCTAATTGGACAAGAATAAGCCTAGGCAGGACGAAAATGACCTAAATGTACTTTCAATGACACAAATGAACCTATTGGATGCACAAGATTGGTAAAAAAACCCTAGTTGGACAAGAATAACTCTAGGAAGGACAAAAATGACCTAAATTTTCATCTGATGACACAAACACACCTATTGGATGCACAAGATTGGTTAAAAACCCTAATTGGACAAGAATAAGCCAAGGGAGGACGAAAACTACCTAAATGTTCATCCAATGACAGAAACACACCTATTGGATGCACAAGATTGGTTAAAAACCCTAATTGAACTGGAATAAACCTCGGGAAGATAAAAATGACCTAAATGTTCATCCAATGACACAAATAAATTTTTTGGATGCACAAGATTGGTTAAAAACTTTAATTGGACAAGAATAAGCCAAGGGAGGTCGAAAATGACCTAAATCTTCATCCAATGACACAAACACACCTATTAGATGCACAAGATTTGGTAAAAACCCTAGGTTGACATGAATAACTCTAGGGAGGACGAAAATGACCTAAATTTTCATCCAACGACACAAACACACCTATTGGATGCACAAGATTGGTTAGAAACCCTAATTGGACAAGAATAAGCCAAGGGAGGACGAAAATGACCTAAATCTTCATCCAATGACACAAACACACCTATTAGATGCGACAAGAATAAGCCAAGGAAGGACGAAAAGGACCTCAATGTTTATCCAATGACACAAACACACCTATTGGATGCACAAGGTTGGTTCAAAACCCTAATTGGACAAGAATAAGCGAAGGGAGGACGAAAATTACCTAAATGTTCATACAATGACACAAACACACCTATTGGATGCACAAGATTCGTTTAAAACTCTAATTGGATAAGAATAAGCCAAGGGAAGACGAAAATGCCCTAAATGTTCATCCAATGACACAAATGAACTCATTGGATGCACAAGATTCGTTTAAAACTCTAATTGGATAAGAATAAGCCAAGGGAAGACGAAAATGCCCTAAATGTTCATCCAATGACACAAATGAACTCATTGGATGCACAAGATTCGTTTAAAACTCTAATTGGATAAGAATAAGCCAAGGGAAGACGAAAATGCCCTAAATGTTCATCCAATGACACAAATGAACTCATTGGATGCACAAGATTCGTTTAAAACTCTAATTGGATAAGAATAAGCCAAGGGAAGACGAAAATGCCCTAAATGTTCATCCAATGACACAAATGAACTCATTGGATGCACAAGATTCGTTTAAAACTCTAATTGGATAAGAATAAGCCAAGGGAAGACGAAAATGACCTAAATGTTCATCCAATGACACAAACACACCTAATGGATGCACAAGGTTGGTTAAAAATCTGAATTGGACAAGAATAAGCCTAGGCAGGATGAAAATGACCTAAATGTACATCCAATGACACAAATGAACCTATTGGATGCACAAGATTGGTAAAAAACCCTAGTTGGACAACAATAACTCTAGGGAGCACGAAAATGACCTAAATTTTCATCTGATGACACAAACACACCTATTGGATGCACAAGATTGGTTAAAAACCCTAATTGGACAAGAATAAGCCAAGGGAGGACGAAAATGACCTAAATGTTCATCCAATGACACAAACACACCTATTGGATGCACAAGATTGGTTAAAAACCCTAATTGAACAAGAATAAGCTAAGGGAGGACGAAAATTACCTAAATGTTCATCCAATGACAGAAACACACCTATTGGATGCACAAGATTGGTTAAAAACTCTAATTGGACAAGAATAAGCCAATGGAAGAAGAAAATGCCCTAAATGTATATCCAATGACACAGATAAACATATTGGTTGCACAAGATTGGATAAAAATCCTAATTGGACTAGAATAAACCTAGGGAGGAAAAAAATGACCTAAATGTTCATCCAATGAGACAAACACACCTATTGGATGCACAAGATTCGTTTAAAACCCTAATTGGACAAGAATAAGCCTAGGGAGGACGAAAATGACCTAAATGTTCATACAATGACACAAACACGCCTAATGGATGCACAAGGTTGGTTAAAAATCCTAATTCGACAAGAATAAACCTAGGGAGGACGAAAATGACCTAAATGTTCATCCAATGACACAAACACACCTATTGGATGCACAAGATTGGTTAAAAACCCTAATTGAACTAGAATAAACCTCGGGAAGATAAAAATTATCTAAATGTTCATCCAATGACACAAATCAACTTATTGGATGCACAAGATTGGTTAAAAGCTTTAATTGGACAAGAATAAGCCAAGGGAGGACGAAAATGACCTAAATGTTCATCCAATGACACAAATGAACTTATTGCATGCACAAGATTGGTTAAAAGCTTTAATTGGACAAGAATAAGTCTAGGGAGGACGAAAATGACCTAAATTTTCATCCAACGACACAAACACACCTATTGGATGCACAAATTTGGTTAAAAATCCTAGTTGGACAAGAATAAGCCAAGGGAGGACGAAAATGACCTAAATGTTCATCCAATGACACAAACACACCTATTGGATGCACAAGATTGGTTTAAAACTTTAGTTGGACTAGAATAAGTCTAGGTTGGATAAAAATGACATAGATGTTCATCCAATGACACAAACACACCTATTGGATGCACAAGATTGGTTTAAAACTTTAGTTGGACTAGAATAAGTCTAGGTTGGATAAAAATGACCTAGATGTTCATCCAATGACACAAACACACCTATTGGATGCACAAGATTGGTTAAAAACCCTAATTGGACAAGAATAAGCCAAGGGAGGACGAAAATTACCTAAATGTTCATCCAATGACAGAAACCCACCTATTAGATGCACAAGATTGGTTAAAAACCCTAATTGGACAAGAATAAGCTAAGGGAGGACAAAAATTACCTAAATGTTCATCCAATGACAGAAACACACCTATTAGATGCACAAGATTGGTTAAAAACTCTAATTGGACAAGAATAAGCCAAGGTAGGACGAAAATGACCTAAATGTTCATCCAATGACACAAACACACCTATTGGATGCACAAGATTGGTTAAAAACCCTAATTGGACAACAGTAAGTAGAGGGAGGACGAAAATGACCTAAATGTTCATCCAATGACACAAACACACATATTGGATGCACAAGATTGGTTTAAAACTTTAGTTGGACTACAATAAGTCTAGGGAGGATAAAAATGACCTAGAAGTTCATCCAATAACACAAACACACATATTGGATGCACAAGATTGGTTAACAACACTAATTGGACAAGAATAAGCCAAGGGAGGACGAAAATTACCTAAATGTTCATCCAATGACAGAAACACACCTATTGGATGCACAAGATGGGTAAAAACCCTAATTGGGCTAGAATAAACCTAGGGAGGACGAAAATGACCTAAATGTTCATCCAATGACACAAACACACCTATTGGATGCACAAGATTGGTTAAAAACTCTAATTGGACAAGAATAAGCCAAGGGAGGACGAAAATTACCTAAATGTTCATCCAATGACAGAAACACACCTATTGGATGCACAAGATGGGTAAAAACCCTAATTGGACAAGAATAAGCTAAGGGAGGACGACAATTACCTAAATGTTCATCCAATGACACACACACACCTATTGGATGCACAAGATTGGTTAAAAACTCTAATTGGACAAGAATAAGCCAAGGGAAGAAGAAAATGCCCTAAATGTTTATCCAATGACACAAATGAACATATTGGATGCATAAGATTGGTTAAAAACCCTAATTGGGCTAGAATAAACCTAGGGAGGACGAAAATGACCTAAATGTTCATCCAATGACACAAACACACCTAATGGATGCACAAGGTTGGTTAAAAATCCTAATTCGACAAGAATAAACCTAGGGAGGGCGAAAATGACCTAAATGTTCATCCAATGACACAAACACACCTATTGGATGCACAAGATTGGTTAAAAACCCTAATTGAACTAGAATAAACCTTGGGAAGATAAAAATTATCTAAATGTTCATCCAATGACACAAATCAACTTATTGGATGCACGAGATTGGTTAAAAGCTTTAATTGGACAAGAATAAGCCAAGGGAGGACGAAAATGACCAAAATGTTCATCCAATGACACAAACACACCTATTAGATGCACAAGATTTGTTAAAAACCCTAGTTGGACATGAATAACTCTAGGGAGGACGAAAATGACCTAAATTTTCATCCAACGACACAAACACACCTATTGGATGCACAAGATTGGTTAAAAACCCTAAAGGGAGGACGAAAATAACCAAAATGTTCATCCAATGACACAAACACGCCTATTCGATGCACAAGATTGGTTAAAAATCCTAATTGGACTAAAATAAACCTAGGGAGGACGAAAATAACCTAAATGTTTATCCAATGACACAAACACACCTATTGGATGCACAAGATTGCTTTAAAACTTTAGTTGGACTAGAATAAGTCTAGGGAGGATAAAAATGACCTAGAAGTTCATCCAATGACACAAACACACCTGTTGGATGCACAAGATTGGTTAAAAACACTAATTGGACAAGAATACGCCAAGGGAGGACATAATTACCTAAATGTTCATCCAATGACAGAAACACACCTATTGGATGCACAAGATTGGTTATAAACCCTAATTGGACAAGAATAAGCTAAGGGAGGACGAAAATTACCTAAATGTTCATCCAATGACAGAAACACACCTATTGGATGCACAAGATTGGTTAAAAACTCTAATTGGACAACAATAAGCCAAGGGAGGACGAAAATGCGTAAATGTTTATCCAATGACACAAACACACCTATTGGATGCACAAGGTTGGTTCAAAACCCTAATTGGACAAGAATAAGCTAAGGGAGGACGAAAATTACCTAAATGTTCATCCAATGACACAAACACACCTATTGGATGCACAAGATTGGTTAAAAACTCTAATTGGACAAGAATAAGCCAAGGGAGGACGAAAATGAC
>NW_027339431.1:2574861-2576456 GCF_000331145.2 Cicer arietinum | reverse complement strand
ACCTAAATGTTCATCCAATGACACAAATGAACTTATTGGATGCACAAGATTGGTTAAAAACCCTAATTGGACAAGAATAAGCCAAGGAAGGACGAAAATGACCTAAATGTTCATCAAAAGACACAAACACACCTATTGGATGCACAAGATTTATTAAAAATCCTAATTGGACAAGAATAAGCCTAGGCAGGACGAAAATGACGTAAATGTTCATCTAATGAAACAAACACAGCTATTGGATGCACAAGATTTGTTAAAAACCCTAGTTGGACAAGAATAACTCTAGGGAGGACAAAAATGACCTAAATGTTCATCCAATGACACAAACACACCTATTGGATGCATAAAATTCGTTTAAAACCCTAATTGGAAAAGAATAAGCCAAAAATGACCTATTGGATGCACAAGGTTTGTTAAAAACCTTAGTTGGACAACAATAACTCTAGAGAGGAAGAAAATGACCTAAATGTTCATCCAATGAGACAAATGAACTTATTGGATGCACAAGATTTGTTAAAAACCCTAGTTGGACAAGAATAACTCTAGGGAGGACAAAAATGACCTAAATGTTCATCCAATGACACAAACACACCTATCCAATGACACAAATGAACATATTGGATGCACAAGCTTGGTTAAAAAAACCCTAATTGGACTAGAATAAACCTTAGTGTTTTTAACCAATCTTGTGCATCCAATAGGTGTGTTTGTGTCATTGGGTGAACATTTAGGTCATTTTCGTCCTCCCTAGGTTTCTTCTTGTCCAATTAGGGTGTTTAACCAATCTTGTGCATCCAATAGGTGTGTTTGTGTCATTGGGTGAACATTTAGGTCATTTTCGTCCTCCCTAGGTTTCTTCTTGTCCAATTAGGGTGTTTAACCAATCTTGTGCATCCAATAGGTGTGTTTGTGTCATTGGGTGAACATTTAGGTCATTTTCGTCCTCCCTAGGTTTCTTCTTGTCCAATTAGGGTGTTTAACCAATCTTGTGCATCCAATAGGTGTGTTTGTGTCATTGGGTGAACATTTAGGTCATTTTCGTCCTCCCTAGGTTTCTTCTTGTCCAATTAGGGTGTTTAACCAATCTTGTGCATCCAATAGGTGTGTTTGTGACATTGGATGAACATTTAGGTCATTTTCGTCCTCCCTTGGCTTATTCTTGTCCAATTAAAGTTTTTAACCAATCTTGTGCATCCAATAAGTTCATTTGTCTCATTGGATGAACATATAGGTCATTTTCTTCCTCCCTAGAGTTATTGTTGTCCAACTAGGGTTTTTAACAAACCTTGTGCATCCAATAGTTTCATTTGTGTCATTGGATGAACATTTAGGTCATTTTCGTCCTCCCTAGGCTTATTCTTGTCCAATTAGGATTTTTAATAAATCTTGTGCATCCAATAGGTGTGTTTGTGTCATTGGTTAAACATTTAGGGCATTTTAGTCTTCCCTTTGCTTATTCTTGTCCAATTAGGGTTTTTAACCAATCTTGTGCATCCAATAAGTGAGTTTGTGTCATTGGATAAACATTTAGGTAATTTTCGTCCTCCCTTGGCTTATTCTTGTCCAATTAGGGTTTTTAACCAATCTTGTGCATC
>NW_027339431.1:2571168-2574717 GCF_000331145.2 Cicer arietinum | reverse complement strand
TCCAATTAGGGTGTTTAACCAATCTTGTGCATCCAATAGGTGTGTTTGTGTCATTGGATGAACATTTAGGTCATTTTCGTCCTCCCTTGGCTTATTCTTGTCCAATTAGGGTTTTTAACAAACCTTGTGCATCCAATAGGTTCATTTGTGTCATTGGATGAACATTTAGGTCATTTTAGTCCTCCTTAGGCTTATTCTTGTCCAATTAGGATTTTTAATAAATCTTGTGCATCCAATAGGTGTGTTTGTGTCATTGGATGAACATTTAGGTCATTTTTGTCGTCCCTAGGTTTATTCTTGTCCAATTAGGGTGTTTAACCAATCTTGTGCATCCAATAGGTGTGTTTGTGTCATTGGATGAACATTTAGGTCATTTTCGTCCTCCCTTGGCTTATTCTTGTCCAATTAGGGTTTTTAACAAACCTTGTGCATCCAATAGGTTCATTTGTGTCATTGGATGAACATTTAGGTCATTTTAGTCCTCCTTAGGCTTATTCTTGTCCAATTAGGATTTTTAATAAATCTTGTGCACCCAATAGGTGTGTTTGTGTCTTTGGATGAACATTTAGGTCATTTTTGTCCTTCCTTAGCTTATTCTTGTCCAATTAGGGTTTTTAACCAATCTTGTGCATCCAATAGGTGTGTTTCTGTCATTGGATGAACATTTAGGTGATTTTCGTCCTCCCTTGGCTTATTCTTGTCCAATTAGTGTTTTTAACCAATCTTGTGCGTGCAATAGGTGTGTTTGTGTCATTGGATGAACATTTAGGTCATTTTAGTCCTCCTTAGGTTTATTCTTGTCCAATTATGGAGTTTAACCAATCTTGTGCATACAATAGGTGTGTATGTGTCATTGGATGAACATGTACGCCATTTTCGTCATCCTTTGGCTTATCCTTGTCCAATTAGGGTTTTTAACCAATCTTGTGCATCCAAGAGGTTTGTTTGTGTCATTGGATGAAAATTTTGGTCATTTTCGTCCACCCTAGAGTTATTCTTGTCCAACTAGGGTTTCTAACCAGTCTTGTGCATCTAATAGGTTTGTTTGTGTCATTGGATTAACATTTAGGCCATTTTTATCCTCCCTAGACTTATTCTGGTCCAACTAAGGTTTTAAACCAATCTTGTGCATCCAATAGGTGTGTTTGTGTCATTGGATGAACATTTAGATCATTTTCGTCTTCCCTCTGCTTATTCTTGTCCAATTAGTGTTTTTAATTAATCTTGTGCATCCAATAGGTGTGTTTATGTCATTGGATGAACATCTAGGTCATTTTTATCCTCCCTAGATTTATTCTAGTCCAACTAAGGTTTTAAACCAATCTTGTGCATCCAATAGGTGTGTTTGTGTCATTGGATAAACATTTAGGGCATTTTCGTCTTCCCTTGGCTTATTCTTGTCCAATTAGGGTTTTTAACCAATCTCGTGCATCCAATAGGTGAGTTTCTGTCATTGGATGAACATTTAGGTAATTTCGTCCTCCCTTGGCTTATTCTTGTCCAATTAGGGTTTTTAACCAATCTCGTGCATTCAACAGGTGAGTTTCTGTCATTGGATGAACATTTAGGCAATTTCGTCCTCCCCTGGCTTATTCTTGTCCAATTCGGGTTTTTAACCAATCTTGTGCATCTAATAAGATCATTGGTGTCATTGGATGAATATTTATGTCATTTTCGTCCTCCCTAGGTTTATTCTAGTCCAATTAGGGTTTTTAACCAATCTTGTGCATCCAATAGGTGTGTTTCTGTCATTGGATGAACATTTCGGTAATTTTCGTCCACCCTTGGCTTATTCTTGTCCAATTAGTGTTTTTAACCAATCTTGTGCATCCAATAGGTGTGTATGTGTCATTGGATGAACATTTAGGTCATTCTTCATTTGAGTTATTCTTGTCCAACTAGGGTTTTTAACAAACCTTGTGCATCCAATAGGTGTGTATGTGTCATTGGATGAACATTTAGGTCATTCTTCATTTGAGTTATTCTTGTCCAACTAGGGTTTTTAACAAACCTTGTGCATCCAATAGGTGTGTATGTGTCATTGGATGAACATTTAGGTCATTTTCGTCTTCCCTCTGCTTATTCTTGTCCAATTAAAGTTTTTAACCAATCTAGTGCATCCAATAAGTTCATTTGTGTCATTGAATGAACATTTAGGTCATTCTTCATTTGAGTTATTCTTGTCCAACTAGGGTTTTTAACAAACCTTGTGCATCCAATAGGTTCATTTGTGTCATTGGATGAACATTTAGGTCATTTTCGTCCTTCCTTGGCTTATTCTTGTCCAATTAGGGTTTTTAACCAATCTTGTGCATCCAATAGGTGTGTTTCTGTCATTGGATGAACATTTAGGTGATCTTCGTCCTCCCTTGGTTTATTCTTGTCCAATTACTGTTTTTAACCAATCTTGTGCGTCCAATAGGTGTGTTTGTGTCATTGGATGAACATTTAGGTCATTTTCGTCCTCCCTAGGCTTATTCTTGTCCAATTACTGTTTTTAACCAATCTTGTGCGTCCAATATATTCATTTGTGTCATTGGATGAACATTTAGGGCATTTTCGTCTTCCCTTGGCTTATTCTTGCCCAATTAGGGTTTTTAACCAATCTTGTGCATACAATAGGTGTGTTTGTGTCATTGGATGAACATTTAGGCCATTTTCGTCATCCTTTGCCTTATCCTTGTCCAATTAGGGTTTTTAACCAATATTGTGAATCCAAGAGGTCTGTTTGTGTCATTGGTTGAAAATTTAGGTCATTTTCGTCCTCCCTAGAGTTATTCTTGTCCAACTAGGGTTTCTAACCAGTCGTGTGCATCTAATAGGTGTGTTTGTGTCATTGGATGAACATTTAGGTCATTTTTATCCTCCCTAGACTTATTCTAGTCCAACTAAGATTTTAAACCAATCTTGTGCATCCAATAGGTGTGTTTGTGTCATTGGATGAACATTTAGGTCCTTTTTATCGTCCCTAGACTTATTCTAGTCCAACTAAGATTTTAAACCAATCTTGTGCATCCACTAGGTGTGATTGTGTCATTGGATGAACATTTAGGTCCTTTTTATCGTCCCTAGACTTATTCTAGTCCAACTAAGATTTTAAACCAATCTTGTGCATCCACTAGGTGTGATTGTGTCATTGGATGAACATTTAGGTCCTTTTTATCGTCCCTAGACTTATTCTAGTCCAACTAAGATTTTAAACCAATCTTGTGCATCCAATATGTGTGTTTGTGTCATTGGATGAAAATTTAGGTCATTTTCGTCCTCCCTATGTTTATTCTTGTCCAATTAGGGTGTTTAACCAATCTTGTACATACAATAGGTGTGTTTGTGTCATTGGATGAACATTTAGGTTATTTTCGTCCTCCCTCTGCTTATCCTTGTCCAATTATGGTTTTTAACCAATCTTGTGCATCCAATAGGTGTGATTGTGTCATTGGATGAAAATTTAGGTCATTTTCGTCCTCCCTAGAGTTATTCTTGTCGAACTAGGGTTTCTAACCAGTCTTGTGCATCTAATAGGTGTGTTTGTGTCATTGGATGAACATT
>NW_027339431.1:2569378-2570510 GCF_000331145.2 Cicer arietinum | reverse complement strand
TGTGTCATTGGATGAACATTTAGGTCATTTTCGTCCTCCCTTGGTTTATTCTAGTCCAATTAGGGTTTTTAACCAATCTTGTGCATCCAATAGGTGCGTTTGTGTCATTGGATAAATATTTAGGGCATTTTCGTCTTCCCTTGGCGTATTCTAGTTCAATTAGGGATTTTAACCAATCTGGTGCATCAATAAGTGTGTTTGTGTCATTGGATAAACATTTAGGTCATTTTCGTCCTTGCTTGGCTTATTCTTGTCGAATTAGGGTTTTTAACCTATCTTGTGCATCCAATAGGTGTGTTTGTGTCATTGGATGAAAATCTAGGTCATTTTCGTGCTCCCTAAACTTATTCTTGTCCAACAAGGGTTTTTAACCAACCTTGTGCATCCAATTGGTTTGTTTGTGTCATTGGATGAACATTTAGGTCATTTTCGTCCTCCCTTGGCTTATTCTTGTCCAACTAGGGTTTTTGACCAATCTTGTGCGTCCTGTAAGTTCATTTGTGTCATTGGATTAACATTATGATCGTTTTCGTCCTCCCTAGGTTTATCCTAGTCAAATTAGGGTTTTTAACCAATCTTGTGCCTCCAATAGGTGAGTTTCTATCATTGGATGAACATTTAGGCCATTTTCGTCATCCTTTGGCTTATCCTTGTCCAATTAGGGTTTTTAACCAATCTTGTGCATCCAATAGGTGTGTTTGTGTCATTGGATAAACATTTAGGGCATTTTCGTCTTCCCTTGGCTTATTCTTGTCCAATTAGGGTTTTTAACCAATCTTGTGCATCCAATAGGTGTGTTTGTGTCATTGGATAAACATTTAGGGCATTTTCGTCTTCCCTTGGCTTATTCTTGTCCAATTAGGGTTTTTAACCAATCTTGTGCATCCAATAGGTGTGTTTGTGTCATTGGATAAACATTTAGGGCATTTTCGTCTTCCCTTGGCTTATTCTTGTCCAATTAGGGTTTTTAACCAATCTTGTGCATCCAATAGGTGTGTTTGTGTCATTGGATGAACATATAGGTCATTTTTATCCTCCCTAGACTTATTATAGTCCAACTAAGGTTTTAAACCAATCATGTGCATCCAATAGGTGTGTTTGTGTCATTGGATGAACGTTTAGGTCATTTTCG
>NW_027339431.1:2567798-2568878 GCF_000331145.2 Cicer arietinum | reverse complement strand
CTAGGGAGGATAAAAATGACCTAAATGTTCATCCAATGACACAAATAAACTTATTGGATGCACCAGATTGGTTAAAAACTTTAATTGGACAAGAATAAGCCAAGGGAGGACGAAAATGACCTAAATAGTCATCCAATGACACACACACACTTATTATATGCACAAGATTGGTTAAAAACCCTAGTTGGACAAGAATAACTCTAGGGAGGACGAAAATGACCTAAATTTTTCATCCAATGACACAAACACAACTATTGGTGCACAAGATTGGTTAAAAACCCTAATTGGACAAGAATAAGCCAAGGGAGAACGAAAATGTCATAAATGTTCATCCAATGACATAAACACACCTATTGGATGCACAAGATTGGTTAAAAGCACTAATTGGACAAGAATAAACCTAGGGAGGACGAAAATGACCTAAATGTTCATCCAATGACACAAACACACCTATTGGAAGCACAAGATTGGTTAAAAACCCTAATTCAACAAGAATAAGTAGAGGGAGGACGAAAATGACCTAAATATTCATCCAATGACTCAAACACACCTATTTGATGCACAAGATTGGTTTAAAACCTTAGTTGGACTAGAATAAGTCTAGGGAGGATAAAAATGACCAAGATGTTCATCCAATGACATAAACACAGCTATTGGATGCACAAGATTGTTTAAAAACTCTAATTGGAAAAGAATAAGCCAAGGCAGGACGAAAATTACCTAAATGTTCATCCAATGACAGAAACACACCTATTGGATGCACAAGATTGGTTAAAAACCCTAATTGGACAAGAATAAGCCAAGGGAGGACGAAAATTACCTAAATGTTCATGCAATGACAGAAACACACCTATTGGATGCACAAGATTGGTTAAAAACCCTAACTGGACTAGAATAAACCTTGGGACGACGAAAATGACCTAAATGTTCATCCACTGACACAACTGAACTTATTGGATGCACAAGATTGGTTAAAAACCCTAATTGGACAAGAATAAGCTTAGGCAGTTCGAAAATGACCTAAATGTTCATCCAATGACACAAACACACCTATTGGATGCACAAGATTGGTTTAAACCC
>NW_027339431.1:2567467-2567788 GCF_000331145.2 Cicer arietinum | reverse complement strand
TTGGACAAGAATAAGCCTAGGGAGGATGAAAATGACCTAAATATTCATCCAATGACACAAACACACCTATTGGATGCACAAGGTTAGTTAAAAACCCTTGTTGGACAAGAATAACTCTAGGGAGGACGAAAATGACCTAAATTTTCATCCAATGATACAAACACACCTATTGGATGCACAAGATTTGTTTAAAAATCCTAATTGGACAAGAATAAGCCAAGGAAGGACGAAAATGACCTAAATATTCATCCAATGAAACAAACACACCTATTGGATGCACAAGATTGGTTAAAAATCTAATTGGACAAGAATAAGCCTATG
>NW_027339431.1:2563962-2566966 GCF_000331145.2 Cicer arietinum | reverse complement strand
AAGAATAAGCCAAGGGAGGACGAAAATTACCTAAATGTTCTTGCAATGATAGAAACACACCTATTGGATGCACAAGATTGGTTAAAAACCCTAATTGGACAAGAATAAGCCTAGGGAGGATGAAAATGACCTAAATGTTCATCCGATGACATAGACACATCTATTGGATGAACAAGGTTGGTTAAAAATCCTAGTTGGACAAGAATAACTCTAGGGAGGACGAAAATGCCCTAAATTTTCATCCAATGACACAAACACACCTATTGGATGCACATGATTGTATAAAAATCCTAATTGGACAAGAATAAGCCAGGGAAGGACGAAAATGAACTAAATGTTCATCCAATGAAACAAACACACCTATTGGATGCACAAGATTGGTTAAAAATCTATTTGGACAAGAATAAGCCAAGGCACCAAAATGCCATAAATGTTTATCCAATGACACAAACAAACCTATTGGATGCACAAGATTGGTTAAAAACCCTAATTGGACTAGAATAAACCTTGGAAGGACGAAAATGACCTAAATGTTCCTCCAATGACACAACTGAACTTATTGGATGCACAAGATTGGTTAAAAACCCTAATTGGACAAGAATAAGCTTAGGCAGTTCGAAAATGACCTAAATGTTCATCCAATGACACAAACACACCTATTGGATGCACAAGATTGGTTAAAAACACTAATTGGACAAGAATAAGCCAAGGGAGGACGAAAATTACCTAAATGTTCATCCAATGACATAAACACAGCTATTGGATGCACAAGATTGTTTAAAAACACTAATTGGAAAAGAATAAGCCAAGGGAGGACGAAAATTACCTAAATGTTCATCCAATGACAGAAACACACCTATTGGATGCACAAGATTGTTTAAAAACCCTATTTGGACGAGAATGACACTAGGGAAGACGAAAATGACCTAAATGTTAATCCAATGACACAAACACACCTATTTAATGCAAAGATTGTCAAAAAACCCTAATTGGAAAAGAATAAGCCCAAGGAGGACGAAAATGACCTAAATGTTAATCCAATGACAGAAACACACCTATTGGATGCACAAGATTGGTTAAAAACACTAATTGGACAAGAATAAGCCAACGGAAGACGAAAATGCCATAAATGTTTATCCAATGACACAAACACACCTATTGGATGCACAAGATTGGTTAAAAACCCTAATTGTACTAGAATAAACCTTGGGAGGACGAAAATGACCTAAATGTTCATCCCATGACACTACTGAACTTATTGGATGAACAAGATTGGTTAAAAACCCTAATTGGACAAGAATAAGCCAAGGGAGGACGAAAATTACCTAAATGTTCATCCAATGGCACAAACACACCTATTGGATGCACAAGATTGGTTAAACACCCTAATTGGACAAGAATAAGCCTAGGGAGGATGAAAATGACCTAAATGTTCATCCGATGACATAGACACATCTATTGGATGAACAAGGTTGGTTAAAAATCCTAGTTGGACAAGAATAACTCTAGGGAGGACGAAAATGCCCTAAATTTTCATCCAATGACACAAACACACCTATTGGATGCACATGATTGTATAAAAATCCTAATTGGACAAGAATAAGCCAGGGAAGGACGAAAATGAACTAAATGTTCATCCAATGAAACAAACACACCTATTGGATGCACAAGATTGGTTAAAAATCTATTTGGACAAGAATAAGCCAAGGCAAGATTGTTTAAAAACACACCTATTGGATGCACAAGATTGTTTAAAAACCCTAATTGGACTGAATAAACCTAGGGAGGATAAAAATGACATAAATGTTCATCCAATGACACAAATCAACTTATTGGATGCACAAGATTGGTTAAAAACTTTAATTGGAAAAGAATAAGCCAAGGGAGGATGAAAATGACCTAAATAATCATCCAATGACACACACACACACCTATTCATCCTAAATATTCATTCACAAGATTGGTTTAAAACCTTAGTTGGACTAGAATAAGTCTAGGGAGGATAAAAATGACCAAGATGTTCATCCAATGACATAAACACAACTATTGGATGCACAAGATTGTTTAAAAACACTAATTGGAAAAGAATAAGCCAAGGGAGGATGAAAATGACCTAAATAATCATCCAATGACACACACACACACCTATTCATCCTAAATATTCATTCACAAGATTGGTTTAAAACCTTAGTTGGACTAGAATAAGTCTAGGGAGGATAAAAATGACCAAGATGTTCATGGAATTAAATTGCGGCATACAAGATTAACAATTACAAGTAGATGGATAAGAGATTAACCAAGATGCATGCGAGTCAAATTTCCAGTTTAAACAATATTACCTAACACATAATATGTTTAACATGCATCTAATATTAATCAGACATACAAATATTGCAAGATAGAAAATTAAAGGAGTTAAGGGTTAGAGAAGATTGCACCAAGAATTTATCCTGGTTCAGTTGTCAACGAGACAACCTACATCCAGTCCTGACAATCCAATCGGATTTCAGATTTTCTTCTCCAATAGAAAGAATCAATTACAGATTGTCCAGTTTCATCCCCGAAACCTATCTATCTCTAATGATCTCTTTCCTATTGATCACCCTCTGATCCTTGTAGACACTCAGCAGTCTAACACAGAATCAAAGTACGACTCCTTCTTGTTGAGCTCTCTCACCCAAGAAAGTAGCCACCAGTTTCAAGCTGGCTTTCTCGCTTTCGTTTCTTTTCAAAGTATTATTACAAACTGAATAAAGGAAGAACAAAAAGAAGTCTTCAATCTTGATCAATGTGACTTCTCACGAATCTGGATATTCAAGGATTGTTCATGAGAACCTTGTCTTTCAAGATCACTTTTCCAGCTCTCTCATTGATTGTTGATAATCTCTTTGGCTGTGATCTGAAAAAGCAATCTCAGTGTGTTAACAATGTGTTGTTGAGAGTTCTTTTGTATATCAAGAATATTCAAAGTGTTTTTCAGATTGTTTTTGAGAGAATGATTGAA
>NW_027339431.1:2562201-2563476 GCF_000331145.2 Cicer arietinum | reverse complement strand
AGCCTGTAAAATAGGGTGCCACTGACTTGTGCAGTTTTCATTTCTAATTGTGTCAGTCGATTGCCCAATCGATTATACAATCACAAACAGTTATGTTTCCTTACACCCTTGTTATGAAATCGATTTCCCAATCGATTTACTCAGTCAAAATTCAACTTTTGTTGATTTCTTGTGTTCCAAGCAATTTGTTTCAAGTGTGTAGGATTGGATTGTTGTTCCTGAAATCTTGCTCAATTAAAATGTTAGATTTATCATATGATATATGAACATTGTATGTTTGTTAATTATGTCAAAACTAGGATTAAGAGGACTAAAGTCCAACAATCTCCCCCTTTTTGCATTAGTGACAATCATACAATTTTAACTTGAGCATTTCAAGACATAACATTAACAATGTTTCATAGCATCATATATGTACCATTATTGGATCATAAAAACAGTGTATCAGATCAGAGCATAACAGTACAAATGCTATTATTAATAATTCATTATCAGATATCAGAGCAAAAATCATCAGAGTATAAAAACAATGCAACAACAAGCATTATCAAGTTATAATTTTTCTCCCCCTTTGTCAGTTAAGGCAAAAAGGCAGAAAACAATTCCTCCCCCTATGTTAAAGAACATAAGCATTGGGGTTGAAATCATATAACATTGTATATCAGAGCAATGAAATTCATGTGTATCAGATCAAAGACAATCATAGCAGTTAATGAGCATATCAAATGATTAAGATAAATGAATTCAGAGTGAAATGGAATAAACGTTTAAATTCAGTATAGATCAAATGAGTACAACAAGTCATAGCAAAACAGCACAGATCCTAAAACTCCTAATCTCCTAGTCTAGGCTGGTCCTCACTATTATCTACGGGAGAGGTTGAGACTGCTGTATTACCCTCAGCAGGTGTCTCCTCAACGTGAGTCTCAGGGTGATCTAGGGGATCCTGGTTAGGTTCTTCTGTTGCTTGACGACCGATGTCTGCGATGTCTTCAAACGACAGCTTGATGCCTAATTGTGCTTGAATCGCATTCACATCCTGAACAACCGAATTCAAGGATGCCTGTAGAGTCCTTAAATTTTCTTCCAATCTGGACTGTGATTCTAGCATCTTGGCATTGTGTGCCATTTGAGCTTCAATGAATTCCATTATTTTGGCAACAAAATCAGGAGTGGCTGGTGCAGTTGCAGGTTGAGGCTGAGGTTGTGGCTGAGGTTGTGGCTGAGGCTGTGCTGGTTCAACAGCAGCTTGAGGTCTTATCCATACACCATGTA
>NW_027339431.1:2560970-2561399 GCF_000331145.2 Cicer arietinum | reverse complement strand
TCTGTTGGGGGTTCCTTACGTTTCTTAGTCTTCTCTTGGATGGGTGTAGGAGCCTTGCCCTTGTCTTTGGCAAGAATTTTATGAGTGGGTATTGGTACTCTCTTTGTTAGAGTGGGTGGGGGTGAAGGTGTTTCACTTGTAGAAGAAGATGAAGGTGAAGGAGTACGAGCCTGGGTTTGTTTCACTCGTGCCGTACTCGTAGCTTGATGTAGATTAAATGTAGGTCGAATGTAGATTGAATGTACTAACAGATGCAGAGACAGAAGAATGAAGCAGACAAAAAAATTAGTTATGGTCTGGAAAATGCAATGCAGAAATCGATTTAGAACTGTTCCTACTTATACTCTTAACCTTGTAAATCGATTTCCAAATCGATTAGGTTACCGTTGCTGGGAATCCTCAATCGATTCAGTAATGATTGTGTTCAAC
>NW_027339431.1:2555927-2560854 GCF_000331145.2 Cicer arietinum | reverse complement strand
TTCTGAAACTTTGAAGTCTGGGCCAAAGTAATCGATTCCCAAATCGATTTTATAAACCATTTACCATGCTGGTAATCGATTTCCAAATCGATTTAACTGGAAAACATTACTGAAAATACCAGAATAAAAAAAAATCATACTTCACTAGGATCAATGATCCCTAGTTTCATCCTTATGTTCAAAAAGCTTTCTTTTGGTAATGCTTTCGTGAAGATATCTGCTAGTTGTTCTGTAGTATTCACATATTCAAGTTTGATGACTCCATTCTGAAAATGATCTCTTATGAAGTGATGCCTTACCTCAATATGTTTTGTCCTTGAATGCATTACTGGGTTCTTTGTTATGCTGATAGCACTGGTGTTGTCACACATGATCGGCACTGTTCCCAAATCAACACCGAAGTCCATTAGGTGCTGTTTCATCCACAAGATTTGAGCACAACAGCTCCCAGCTGCTATGTATTCGGCTTCTGCAGTAGACAAAGCAATACTTGTTTGCTTCTTACTAAACCAGGACACTAGAGAATTACCAAGTAGATGACATGTACCTGAAGTGCTTTTTCTGTCAAGTTTACAACCAGCAAAATCTGAGTCTGAATACCCAACCAAAGTACATGTTGAACCTTTTGGATACCACAAACCAAGATTCTTAGTACCTACTAAGTATCTGAAAATTCTCTTTACTGCAGTGAGGTGAGATTCCTTCGGATTCGATTGATACCTTGCACACATACAAACGCTGAACATAATATCTGGTCGGCTTGCTGTAAGGTAGAGCAGAGATCCAATCATACCACGAAATCTAGTGACATCTACAGGCTTACCCTTCTCATCTCGGTCTAAGAAATTTCCTTGACTCATGGGTGTATCAATGGACTTAAGTTTATCAAAGTTAAATTTCTTTATCAAATCAGAACAATATTTGGATTGACTAATGAAAATGCCTTGCTTGGTTTGGTTAATTTGAAATCCCAAGAAATATGATAGTTCACCCATCATTGACATTTCAAATTTACCTTTCATTAAGTTTTCAAATTCTTTGCAAAGCTTGTCATTTGTTGATCCAAATATAATGTCATCAACATAAATTTGGACCAGCAAGATGTCATTTTCAATAGTTTTTGTAAAGAGTGTCTTATCAACATTTCCTCTAGAAAAATTTTGTTGAATGAGGAAAGTGCTGAGTTTCTCATACCAAGCTCTTGGAGCTTGTTTCAACCCATAGAGGGCCTTTGAGAGTTTATACACATGGTTAGGAAAATCTGGATTTTCAAAACCTGGTGTTTGGCTCACAAAAACTTCCTCTTGTAGGTCTCCATTAAGAAATGCACTCTTCACATCCATTTGATATAGATTGAAGTCCATGATACATGCATAGGCCAACAAAATCCTTATTGCCTCTAGTCTAGCTACAGGGGCATAGGTCTCATCAAAGTCTATTCCCTCCTCTTGACTATAACCCTTTGCAACTAATCTGGCTTTATTCCTAGTTATCACACCATTCTCATCTAACTTATTTCTGAACACCCACCTAGTTCCTATAACATGCTTACCCTCTGGCCTAGGTACCAAGTTCCACACTTTGTTTCTCTCAAACTGGTTTAACTCCTCTTGCATAGCAAGTATCCACTCACTATCTAAAAGGGCTTCCTTAATGTTCTTAGGTTCAATCTGAGACACAAAGGCTGTGAGGTTACAGAACTCTCTAAGGTTTCCTCTAGTTGACACACCTCTAGAGATGTCACCTATGATGTTGTCTAAGGGGTGGTTTCTATTGAATCTCCATTCCTTAGGTAACTCACTGGTTTCTATAGGTTCTATAGGGTCTGCACTAGTTGGAGGATCAGCTATAGGTTGTTCTAGGGGTTCAGATTCTACAACATCATCCAAAATATCATTAACCTTAGAAGGAGTTTTGTTCAAGTTTTCTGTAAAAGATTCATCAAACTTTACATGAACTGACTCTTCTATGGTTTTTGTTCTTTTGTTGTAGATTCTATAGGCCTTACTAGTTTGGGAATATCCTAAAAAGATACCTTCATCTGCCTTAGGGTCAAACTTTCCTAGGTGTTCTTTGCCATTGTTCAACACAAAGCACTTACAACCAAAGATTCTAAAGTAGGACAGGTTTGGTTTTCTACCCTTGTAAAGCTCATAGGGTGTTTTCCTAAGCAGGGGCCTAATGAGAACTCTATTCACAACATGGGTGGCTGTACTAATTGCATCTGCCCAAAAGTACTTAGGTAGGTTGGAGTCCTTAAGCATGGTCCTAGCTAACTCTTCTAGGGATCTATTTTTCCTCTCCACTACCCCATTCTGCTGTGGTGTCCTAGGGGCAGAATATATGTGGTTGATTCCATTTGATTCACAATAATTTTGAAAAAGATCATTTTGGAATTCACCTCCATGATCACTTTTTATTGAAACAATTTTCAGATCATTCTCATTTTGTACTAAAGCAGCAAACTTTTTGAAAACAGAGAATGTATCACTTTTATGAGCTAAAAAGTAAGTCCATGTGAATCTAGAATAATCATCAACCAGCACATATCCATACAGGTTTCCACCTAAACTCTTAACTTGGGCAGGTCCGAAAAGGTCCATGTGAACTAGTTGTAAAACTCTATTTGTTCTAACCAAGTCTATAGAGGGAAATGGAGTCTTAACCAGTTTACTTTTCTCACATGCATCACACAGTCTATCTTTAGAGAACTTCCTATTTGGTAGACCTAAGACTAACTGTTTGCTGACAAGTTTATTCAAATGATTTATGTGTATGTGAGCAATTCTTTTATGCCAAAGCCATGTTTCATCTGAATTGGATAACAAGCAGCATATAGCACTTGGTACAGAATTGAAATCCAACATGTAAATGTTGTTAATTCTGTCACCAACTAGCTTTATGTGTTTGTCATCTTTATGCTCAATAATGCAAGATTGTGATGAAAAACTTACTTGAAAACCTTTATCACATAGCTGGCTTATACTCAGCAAGTTGTGTTTTAGTCCTTCAACATATAACACATTTTTGATTACTGCAGTTGACTCATTGCCTATGTCACGAATTCCAATAATCTTTCCTCTGTTGTTGTCACCATATTTGACAAAGCCTCCTTCCTTTAATGTCAAGGACAGGAATTTGGATTTGTCACCTGTCATGTGCTTTGAGCATCCGCTATCTAGATACCATGAATGTTTCGTGGATGTCAAGCACACCTGCAACATACAATCAGAATTTTGTTTTAGGTCCCCAATTTAAATTGGGTCCTGGATGGTTAGTGTCAAACACAGATTTCTTTGCTATCCAAACTTGCTTCCATCCTCTATTGGCTAATTTTTTAAATTTGCAATTTGACACAAAATGTCCCTTTCTGCAACAGAAATGACATTTGCCATCAAAGGATGAATGTTTGTTTGGTTTAGTAAAGATGTCATACATACTCTTAGCAATAGCAGATTTTTGACCATGTTTGACATTTCTGGTTTGCATATAACCAATACCATATCTGTTTTTATTTCTTTTAACATGCATATTTGGTGTATATCCTAAACCAGATTTTTCATGAACATGTCTTTGATTGCTAAGTATGACATTCAGTTTATCTTTACTATTAGCAAACTTCAATAAATCAGATTTTAATGATGCAACATTATTCTCAAGTTCAATGCATCTTGCAGATTTTTCATGTGAATCCTTTTTCAGTTGTTCACATAAATTTTCAATTTCTTTATGTTCAATTTTCATTTGTTCAAGCATTTTCTTTGTGCTCAACAACTGTTTTAGGAATTCACATAATCATCATGCAGTTCATTGAAAGCTTCTTGTAGCTCATCATAGGTTGGATTAGATTGTGAACTAACCTCATTTTCTGATTCTGAATCGGTATTAGCCATGAGACACAGATTCACTTCTTCTTCATCCGAAGAGGCAGAGGATTCTTCATTGTCGTTCCATGCAATATAAGCTTTTCTGGTTTTGGTGACTGGTTCCTTGCCTTTTGGTTTTGTAGCTCTATTCTTGTTCTGCAATTTGTAGCATTCTGACTTTATGTGACCAGTCTTACCACATTCATAACATGTGATAGTCTTGTTGTCACTAGTCTTGGAGCTGGATGGTTTTCTGAATTTGAATTTGTTGTCTTTCTTCTTCAGAAATTTCTTAAATTTCTTGACAAGCAACCCGATTTCAGTCTCTTCAGTTTCACTACTGGATTCATCTGAGCAGCTATCTGATTCAGTTTTCGATTGATGGGCTTGGACTTTCAAGGATAATCCTTTCTTTTTCCTGCTTTCCATTTCTGATTCGTCCAGCCGATGCAGTTCCATTTCATGTTCCCTTAGTTTTCCAAACAAAGTTGTTGTTGTCATCTTTGCTAGATCTTTAGATTCAGCTATGGCAGTTATTTTGGGCTGCCATTCTCTGGTTAGACACCTCATAATTTTTCCAATCTGCTGTTCATTGTCTACTTGTTTTCCCAGTGCGTGAAGATTATTTACAATGTGTGTGAATCTGGTCTGCAGATCGCTGATTGGTTCGTCTTTCTTCATGTTGAATAATTCGTATTCGTGCATAAGTGTGTTTACGCGAGCTCTTTTCACATCTGTGGTTCCTTCATGTGTTTCTTGAAGAATGTCCCACATTTCCTTTGCTGATTTGCAGTTTGATACCCTAAAGAATTCTTCTGCACACAAAGCAGATGTTATAATGTTCTTAGCTTTAGCATTATAACCTACCTTCTTTTTATCGTCCTCAGACCATTCGGCTCTGGGCTTGGGAATCATCGAGTCATTTGTTCCAGCGATCTTGGGAATATATGGGCCATTTTCAACAGCGTCAAGGATGTCTATGCCACTGGCTTCCAGGAATATCAGCATCCTGTGCTTCCAGTACATATAAGCTGTTCCATTGAATGCTGGAGGTCTTGCTA
>NW_027339431.1:2549119-2554868 GCF_000331145.2 Cicer arietinum | reverse complement strand
ATAAGCTCAGAGTTCACTGTGATTTCAAAAAGTTCTTTCAATCGATTTGCCAATCGATTGTGTTCAAGTCAGTGACTCAGCTATTTTGATGTTGGTCGATGTGCCAATCGATTTGTGTGTATTTGCCTGAAAAGTTCTTACCAGATGTTTAGTTCAATCGATTTCCCAATCGATTGCAACCAAACTTAACATGATTGAAATTTTCACAATAGATTGTCCAATCGATTGTGTTTGTCACATGTGAAGTTATTTTGCAAATGGTACTTAAGCAATCGATTTGCCAATCGATTACCCTCAAAACTGGAGTGTCACTGTGACTTGTACAATCGATTTCCCAATCGATTTGTTTCAATCAGGTTTACTTTGTGAAGTGTACAATCGATTTGTCAATCGATTAGCCTGTAAAATAGGGTGCCACTGACTTGTGCAGTTTTCATTTCTAATTGTGTCAGTCGATTGCCCAATCGATTATACAATCACAAACAGTTATGTTTCCTTACACCCTTGTTATGAAATCGATTTCCCAATCGATTTACTCAGTCAAAATTCAACTTTTGTTGATTTCTTGTGTTCCAAGCAATTTGTTTCAAGTGTGTAGGATTGGATTGTTGTTCCTGAAATCTTGCTCAATTGAAATGTTAGATTTATCATATGATGTATGAACATTGTATGTTTGTTAATTATGTCAAAACTAGGATTAAGAGGACTAAAGTCCAACAATCTCCCCCTTTTTGCATAAGTGACAATCATACAATTTTAACTTGAGCATTTCAAGACATAACATTAACAACATTTCATAGCATCATATATGTACCATTATTGGATCATAAAAACAGTGTATCAGATCAGTGCATAACAGTACAAATGCTATTTATCAAAATTAGAGTATTATGACATTTATTTATTGCATTATTAAGTATTAGAGCAAACAGAGCAAAATCATCAGAGTGTAAAAACAATAACAATGCAACAACAAGCATTATCGAGTTATAATTTTTCTCCCCCTTTGTCAGTTAAGGCAAAAAGGCAGAAAACAATTCCTCCCCCTATGTTAAAGAACATAAGCATTGGGGTTGAAATCATATAACATTGTATATTAGAGCAATGAAATTCATGTGTATCACATCAAAGACAATCATAGCAGTTAATGAGCATATCAAATGATTAAGATAAATGAATTCAGAGTGAAATGGAATAAACGTTTAAATTCAGTATAGATCAAATGAGTACAACAAGTCATAGCAAAACAGCACAGATCCTAAAACTCCTAATCTCCTAGTCTAGGTTGGTCCTCACTATTATCTACGGGAGAGGTTGAGACCGCTGTATTACCCTCAGCTGGTGTCTCCTCAACGTGAGTCTCAGGGTGATCTAGGGGATCCGGGTTAGGTTCTTCTGCTGCTTGACGACCGATGTATGCGATGTCTTCAAACGACAGCTTGATGCCTAAGTGTGCTTGAATCGCATTCACATCCTGAACAACCGAATTCAAGGATGCCTATAGAGTCCTTAAATTTTCTTCCAATCTGGACTGTGATTCTAGCATCTTGGCATTGTGTGCCATTTGAGCTTCAATGAATTCCATTATTTTGGCAACAAAGTCAGGAGTGGCTGGTGCAGTTGCTGGTTGAGGCTGAGGTTGTGGCTGAGGCTGTGCTGGTTCAACAGCAGGCTGAGATCTTATCAAAATTCCGTGTAACCTTTTCAATTGCATTTGATTTACAATTGATTCTCCAAATACTAGAGTGGTTTTTGCAGATTCTTCATTACCAAATGAAACCTTGAAATGTTTAAGAATCTTGATGATCAGCTGTGGATAAGGTAACATAAGCTTGAAATGCCAAGGGAAGACGAAAATGCCATAAATGTTTATCCAAGTACACAAACACACCTATTGGATGCACAAGATTGGTTAAAAACCCTAATTGGACTAGAATAAACCTTGGGAGTACGAAAATGACCTAAATGTTCATCCAATGACACAACTGAACTTATTGGATGCACAAGATTGGTTAAAAACCCTAATTGGACAAGAATAAGCCTAGGGAGGATGAAAACGACCTAAATATTCATCCAATGACACAAACACACCTATTGGATGCACAAGATTGGTTTAAAACCCTAATTGGACAAGAATAAGCCTAGGGAGGATGAAAACGACCTAAATATTCATCCAATGACACAAACACACCTATTGGATGCACAAGGTTAGTTAAAAACCCTTGTTGGACAAGAATAACTCTAGGGAGGACGAAAATGACCTAAATTTTCATCCAATGATACAAACACACCTATTGGATGCACAAGATTGGTTTAAAACCCTAATTGGACAAGAATAAGCCTAGGGAGGATGAAAACGACCTAAATATTCATCCAATGACACAAACACACCTATTGGATGCACAAGGTTAGTTAAAAACCCTTGTTGGACAAGAATAACTCTAGGGAGGACGAAAATGACCTAAATTTTCATCCAATGACACAAACACACCTATTGGAAGCACATGATTGTTTAAAAATCCTAATTGGACCAGAATAAGCCAAGGAAGGACGAAAATGACCTAAATGTTCATCCAATGAAACAAACACACCCATTGGATGCACAAGATTGGTTAAAAATCTAATTGGACAAGAATAAGCCTACACACGACGAAAATGACCTAAATGTTCATCCAATGACACAAACACACCTATTGGATGCACAAGATTGGTTTAAAACCCTAATTGGACAAGAATAAGCCTAGGGAGGACGAAAATGCCCTAAATGTTTATCCAATGACACAAACATACCTATTGGATGCACAAGATTGGTTAAAAACCCTAATTAGACAAGAATAAGCCAAGGGAAGACGAAAATGCCCTAAATGTTGATCCAATGACAGAAACACACCTATTGGATGCACAAAATTGGTTAAAAACCCTAATTGGACTAGAATAAACCTTTGGAGGACGAAAACGACCTAAATGTTCATCCAATGACACAAATACAACTATTGGTGCACAAGATTGGTTAATAACCCTTATTGGACAAGAATAAGCCAAGGGAGAACGAAAATGACATAAATGTTCATCCAATGACACAAACACACCTATTGGTTGCACAAGATTGGTTAAAAACCCTAATTTGACTAGAATAAACCTTGGGAGGAAGAAAATGACCTAAATGTTCATCGAATAACACAAACACACCTATTGGATGCACAAGATTGGTTAAAAACCCTAATTGGACAAGAATAAGCAGAGGGAGGACGAAAATGACCTAAATATTCATCCAATGACACAAACACACCTATTAGATGCACAAGATTGTTTAAAAACCCTAATTGGACTAGAATAAACCTAGGGAGGATAAAAATGATCTAAATGTTCATCCAATGACACAAATCAACTTATTGGAGGCACAAGATTGGTTAAAAACTTTAATTGGACAAGAATAAGCCAAGGGAGGACGAAAAAGACCTAAATGTTCATCCAATAACACAAACACACCTATTAGATGAACAAGATTGTTTAAAAACCCTAGTTGGACAAGAATAACTCTAGGGAGGACGAAAATGACCTAAATTTTCAAGATTGGTTAAAAACCCTATTTGGACAAGACTAAGCCAATGGAGAACGAAAATGACATAAATGTTCATCCAATGACACAAACACACCTATTGGATGCACAAGATTGGTTAAAAACCCTAATTGGAATAGAATAAACCTAGCGAGGACGAAAATGACCTAAATATTCATCCAATGACACAAACACACCTATTGGATGCACAAGATTGGTTAAAAACCCTATTTGACCAAGAATAAGCAGAGGGAGGACGAAAATGACCTAAATATTCATCCAATGACACAAGATGTTGATCCAATGACATAAACACACCTATTGGATGCACAAGATTGTTAAAAACACTAATTGGACAAGAATAAGCCAAGGGAGGACGAAAATTACCTAAATGTTCATCCAATGACATAAACACACCTATTGGATGCACAAGATTGGTTAAAAACCCTAATTGGACAAGAATAAGCCAAGGGAAGACGAAAATGCCATAAATGTTTATCCAATGACACAAACACACCTATTGGATGCACAAGATTGGTTAAAAACCCTAATTGGACAAGAATAAGCCAAGGGAAGACGAAAATGCCATAAATGTTTATCCAATGACACAAACACACCTATTGGATGCACAAGATTGGTTAAAAACCCTAATTGCACTAGAATAAACCTTGGGAGGACTAAAATGACCTCAATGTTCATCCAATGACACAATTGAACTTATTGGATGCACAAGGTTGTTAAAAACCCTTGTTGGACAAGAATAACTCTAGGGAGGACGAAAATGACCTAAATTTTCATCCAATGACACAAACACACCTATTGGACGCAGAAGATTTGTTTAAAACCCTAATTGGACAAGAATAAGCCTAGGGAGGAAGAAAATGACCGAAATGTTCATCCAATGACACAGACACACCTATTGGATGCACAAGGTTGGTTAAAAACCCTAGTTGGACAAGAATAACTCTAGGGAGGACGAAAATGACCTAAATTTTCATCCAATGATACAAACACACCTATTGGATGCTCAAGATTGTTTTAAAACCCTTGTTGGACAAGAATAACTCTAAGGAGGACGAAAATGACCTAAATTTTCATCCAATGATACAAACACACCTATTGGATGCTCAAGATTGTTTTAAAACCCTTGTTGGACAAGAATAACTCTAAGGAGGACGAAAATGACCTAAATTTTCATCCAATGATACAAACACACCTATTGGATGCTCAAGATTGTTTTAAAACCCTTGTTGGACAAGAATAACTCTAAGGAGGACGAAAATGACCTAAATTTTCATCCAATGATACAAACACACCTATTGGATGCACAAGATTGTTTTAAAACCCTTGTTGGACAAGAATAACTCTAAGGAGGACGAAAATGACCTAAATTTTCATCCAATGACACAAACACACCTATTGGATGCACAAGATATTTTTAAAACCCTAATTGGATAAGAATAAGCCTACGGAGGACGAAAATGACCTAAATGTTCATCCAATGACACAAACACACCTATTGGATGCACAAGGTTGGTTAAAAACCCTAGTTGGACAAGAATAACTCTAAGGAGGACGAAAATGACCTAAATTTTCATCCAATGATACAAACACACCTATTGGATGCACAAGATTGGTTTAAAACCATAGTTGGACTAGAATAAGTCTAGGGAGGATGAAAATGACATAGATGTTCATCCAATGACACAAACACACCTATTGGATGAACAAGATTGTTTAAAAACCCTTATTAGACAAGAATAAGCCAAGGAAGGACGAAAATGACATAAATGTTCATCCAGTGACACACAGACACCTATTGGATGCACAAGATTTGTTTAAAACCCTAATTGCACAAGAATAAGCCTAGGGAGGACGAAAATGACCTAAATGTTCATCCAATGACACAAACACGCCTATTGGATGCACAAGGTTGGTTAAAAACCCTAGTTGGACAAGAATAACTCTAGGGAGGACGAAAATGACCTAAATGTTCGTCCAATGACGCAAACACGCCTATTGGATGCACAAGGTTGGTTAAAAACCCTAGTTGGACAAGAATACCTCCAAGGAGGACAAAAATGACCTAAATTTTCATCCAATGACACAAACACAACTATTGGTTCCCAAGATTGGTTAAAAACCCTAATTGGAAAAGAATAAGCCAAGGGAAGACGAAAATGCCCTAAA
>NW_027339431.1:2547756-2548619 GCF_000331145.2 Cicer arietinum | reverse complement strand
AATGACACAAACACACCTATTGGATGCACAAGATTGGTTAAAAACCCTAATTCGACAAGAATAGGCCAAGGGAGGACAAAAATTACCTAAATGTTCATCCAATGACAGAAACACACCAATTGGATCCACAAGATTGGTTAAAAACCCTAATCGGACAGAATAAGCCAAGGGAAGACGAAAATGACCTAAATGTTCATCCAATGACACAAACACACCTATTGGATGCACAAGAATGGTTAAAAACCCTAGTTGGACAAGAATAACTCTAGGGAGGACGAAAATGACCTAAATTTTCATCAAACGACACAAACACACCTATTGGATGCACAAGATTGTTTAAAAACCCTAATTGGACAAGAATAAGCTAAGGAAGGACGAAAAAGACCTAAATGTTCATCCAATGACACAAACACACCTATTGGATGCACAAGATTGGTTAAAAACCCTAATTCGACAAGAATAAGCCAAGGGAGGACAAAAATTACCTAAATGTTCATCCAATGACAGAAACTCACCAATTGGATGCACAAGATTGGTTAAAAACCCTAATCGGACAAGAATAAGCCAAGGGAAGACGAAAATGACCTAAATGTTCATCCAATGACACAAACACACCTATTGGATGCACAAGATTGGTTAAAAACCCTTATTGGACTAGAATAAACCTAGGGAGGACGAAACTGATCTAAATGTTCATCCAATGACACAAATGAACTTATTCGATGCATAAGATTGGCTAAAAACTCAAATTGGACAAGAATAAGCAAAGGAAGGACGGAAATGGCCTAAATGTTCAACCAACGACACAAACACACCTACTGGATGCACAAGATTGGTTAAAAACCCTAGTAGGACAAGAATAA
>NW_027339431.1:2528452-2532718 GCF_000331145.2 Cicer arietinum | reverse complement strand
GAGCACAACAGCTCCTAGCTGCAATATATTCAGCTTCAGCAGTAGATAACGCAATGCTTGTTTGCTTCTTACTGAACCAAGACACTAGAGAATTTCCAAGCAGATGACAAGTTCCTGAGGTACTTTTCCTGTCGAGTTTACATCCGGCAAAGTCTGAATCTGAGTAACCAATCAATGTACATGTTGATCCTTTTGGATACCACAATCCAAGACTCTTAGTTCCTACCAAGTATCTGAAAATTCTCTTAACTGCACTGAAGTGAGATTCCTTTGGATTTGATTGATACCTTGCACACATACAAACACTGAACATGATGTCTGGTCGGCTTGCTGTAAGGTAGAGCAGAGATCCTATCATACCACGAAATCTAGTAACATCTACAGGTTTACCTTTCTCATCTCGGTCTAAGAAATTTCCTTGACTCATGGGTGTATCAATGGACTTAAGATTTTCAAAGTTAAATTTCTTTATCAAATCAGAACAGTATTTAGATTGACTAATGAAAATGCCTTGCTTGCTTTGGTTAATTTGAAATCCCAAGAAATATGACAGTTCACCCATCATTGACATTTCAAATTTACCTTTCATCAAATTTTCAAATTCTTTGCACAGTTTATTATTTGTAGATCCAAATATTATGTCATCAACATATACTTGGACAAGCAAGATATCATTTCCAGTAGTTTTTGTGAAAAGGGTCTTGTCAACATTTCCTCTTAAAAAGTTTTGTTGAATAAGGAAATTGCTGAGCTTCTCATACCAAGCTCTTGGAGCTTGTTTTAACCCATAGAGGGCCTTTGAGAGCTTATACACATGATTAGGAAAATCAGGATTTTCAAAACCAGGTGTTTGGCTAACAAAAACTTCCTCTTGAAGGTCACCATTGAGAAAGGCACTTTTCACATCCATTTGATAAAGATTAAAGTCCATTATACAAGCATAAGCCAATAAAATTCTTATGGCTTCTAATCTAGCTACAGGGGCATAGGTTTCATCAAAATCTATTCCCTCCTCTTGACTATAACCCTTGGCTACTAGTCTAGCTTTGTTCCTTGTTATCACACCATTCTCATCCAACTTGTTTCTGAACACCCATCTGGTTCCTATGACATGCTTACCCTCTGGCCTAGGTACCAAGTTCCACACCTTGTTTCTCTCAAACTGGTTTAACTCCTCTTGCATAGCAAGTATCCACTCACTATCTAACAGGGCTTCCTTAATGTTCTTAGGTTCAATCTGAGATACAAAGGCTGTAAAGTTACAAAACTGACTAAGGCTTCTCCTAGTTGCAACACCTTTAGAGATATCGCCTATAATGTTGTCTAAAGGGTGGTTTCTGTTGAACTTCCATTCCTTAGGCAACTCACAGGTTTCTATAGGTTCTACAAGGTCTGATCTAGTTGGAGGGTCAGCTATAGGTTGTTCTAGTGGTTCAGATTCTACAACTTCGTCCAAAATTTCATCAACCTTAGAAGGAGTTTTGTTCAAGTTTTCTGTAAAAGATTCATCAAACTTTACATGAACTGACTCTTCTATGGTCTTTGTTCTTTTGTTGTAGATTCTATAGGCCTTACTAGTTTGGGAATATCCTAAAAAGATACCTTCATCTGCCTTAGGGTCAAACTTTCCTAGGTGTTCTTTGCCATTGTTCAACACAAAGCACTTACAACCAAAGATTCTAAAGTATGAAAGGTTTGGTTTTCTACCCTTGTAAAGCTCATAGGGTGTTTTCCTAAGCAGGGGCCTAAAGAGAACTCTATTTACAACATGAGTGGTTGTACTAATTGCATCTGCCCAAAAGTAATTAGGTAGGTTGGAGTCCTTAAGCATGGTCCTAGCTAACTCTTCTAGGGATCTATTTTTCCTCTCCACTACCCCATTCTGCTGTGGTGTCCTAGGGGCAGAATATATGTGGTTGATTCCATGTAGTTCACAAAAATTTTGAAAAAGATCATTTTGGAATTCACCTCCATGATCACTTTTTATTGAAACAATTTTCAGATCATTCTCATTTTGAACCAAAGCAGCAAACTTTTTAAAAACTGAGAATGTATCACTTTTATGAGCCAAAAAGTAAGTCCATGTGAATCTAGAATAATCATCAACCAGCACATATCCATACAGGTTTCCACCTAAACTCTTAACTTGGGCAGGTCCAAAAAGGTCCATGTGAACTAGTTGCAAAACTCTATTTGTTCTAACCAAGTCTATAGAGGGAAATGGAGTTTTAGCCAGTTTACTCTTCTCACATGAATCACACAGTCTATCTTTAGAAAACTTCCTATTTGGTAGACCTAAGACTAACTGTTTGCTGACAAGTTTATTCAAATGATTTATATTTATGTGAGAAATTCTTTTATGCCAAAGCCATGTTTCATCTGAATTGGATAACAAGCAGCATATAGCACTTTGTATAGAATTGAAACCCAACATGTAAATGTTGTTAATTCTGTCCCCAACTAGCTTTATGTGTTTGTCATCTTTATGCTCAATAATGCAAGATTGTGATGAAAAACTTACTTGAAAACCTTTGTCACATAGCTGGCTTATACTCAGTAAGTTGTGTTTTAATCCTTCAACATATAACACATTTTTGATTACTGCAGTTGATTCATCGCCTACATCACCAATTCCAATGATCTTTCCTCTGTTGTTATCACCATATTTGACAAAGCCTCCTTCCTTTAATGTCAAGTTCAGGAATTTGGATTTGTCACCAGTCATGTGCTTTGAGCATCCGCTATCTAGATACCATGAGTGTTTCGTGGATGTCAAGCACACCTGCAATACAAAATCAGAATTTTGTTTTAGGTCCCCAATTTAAATTGGGTCCTGGATGGTTAGTGTCAAACACAGATTTCTTTGCTATCCAAACTAGCTTCCATCCTTGATTGGCTAATCTTTTAAATTTTTGCAATTAGACACAAAATGTCCCTTTCTGCAACAGAAATGACATTTGCCATCAAAGGATGAATGTTTATTTGGTTTAGTAAAGATGTCATACATACTCTTAGCAATAGCATATTTTTGACCATGTTTGACATTTCTGGTTTGCATATAACCAATACCATATCTGTTTTTATTTCTTTTAACATGCATATTTGGTGTATATCCTAAACCAGATTTTTCATGAACATGTCTTTGATTGCTAAGTATGACATTCAGCTTATCTTTACTATTTGCAAAATTTAATAAATCAGATTTTAATGATGCAACAGTATTTTCAAGTTCAATGCACTTTGCAGATTTTTCCTGTGAATCCTTTTTCAGTTGTTCACATAAATTTTCAATTTCTTTATGTTCAACATTCATTTGTTCAAGCATTTTCTTTGTGCTTAACAACTGTTTTATGGAATTCACATAATCATCATGCAGTTCATTGAAAGCTTCTTGTAGCTCATCATATGTTGGATTAGATTGTGAACTAACCTCATTTTCTGATTCTGAATCTGTATTTGCCATGAGACACAAATTGACTTCTTCTTCATCAGAAGAGGCAGAGGATTCATCGTTATCATTCCATGCAATATAAGCTTTTCTGGTTTTGGTGACTGGTTCCTTGCCTTTTGATTTTGTAGCTCTATTCTTGTTTTGCAATTTGTAGCATTCTGACTTTATGTGACCAGTTTTACCACATTCATAGCATGTAATGGTCTTGTTGTCAGTAGTCTTGGAGCTAGATGGTTTTCTGAATTTGTTGTCTTTCTTCTTCAGAAACTTCTTGAATTTCTTGACAAGCAACCCGATTTCCGGCTCTTCAGATTCACTACTGGATTGATCTGAGCAGCTATCTGATTCAGTTTTCGATTGCTGGGCTTGAACCTTCAGGGATAGCAATATGCTGTTCGTTGTCCACTTGCTTTCGCAATGCGTGAAGATTGTTCACAATGTGTGTGAATCTGGTCTGCAGATCGCTGATGGATTCGTCCTTTTTCATGCTGAATAGTTCGTATTCGTGCATAAGTGTATTTACGCGAGCTCTTTTCACATATGTGGTTCCTTCATGTGTTTCTTGAAGAATGTCCCACATTTCTTTTGCTGACTTGCAGTTTGATACCCTAAAGAATTCTTCTGCACACAAAGCAGATGTTATAATGTTCTTAGCTTTAGCATTATAACCTACCTTCTTTTTATCGTCGTCAAACCAGTCGGCTCTAGGCTTGGGAATCATTAAGTCATTTGTTCCTGCAATCTTCGGAATGTATGGACCGTTTTCAACAGCGTCAAGGATGTCTATGCCACTGGCTTCCAGGAATATCAGCATC
>NW_027339431.1:2526513-2528353 GCF_000331145.2 Cicer arietinum | reverse complement strand
TGAGTTTTACCTCTCGAAAAGTCAGGCTCTGAGGCCAATTGTTGATTATTATGACCTCGAAATAATCGAAATGTATCAGTTCTTTAAGAAATTAAATCAATTTCATACACACAGCGGAGTTAAATTGCGGCATACAAGATTAGCAATCGCAAGTACATTGATAAGAGATTAACCAAGATGCATGCTAGTCAAATTACCAGTTTAAACAATATTTCCTAACACAGAATATGTTTAATATGCATCTAATATTAATCACACATACAAGTATTGCAAGATAGAAAATTAAAGGAGTTAAGGGTTAGAGAAGATTGCACCAAGAATTTATCCTGGTTCAGTTGTCAACGAGACAACCTACATCCAGTCCTGACAATCCAATCGGATTTCAGATTTTCTTCTCCAATAGAAATAATCAATTACAGATTGTCCAGTTTCATCCCCGAAACCTATCTATCTCTAATGATCTCTTTCCTATTGATCACCCTCTGATCCTTGTAGACACTCAGCAGTCTAACACAGAATCAAAGTACGACTCTTTCTTGTTGAGCTCTCTCACCCAAGAAAGTAGCCACCAGTTTCAAGCTGGCTTTTTCGCTTTCGTTTCTTTTCAAAGTATTATTACAAACTGAATAAAGGAAGAACAAAAAGAAGTCTTCAATCTTGATCAATGTGACTTCTCATGAATCTGGATATTCAAGGATTGTTCATGAGAACATTGTCTTGTCTCTCAAGATCACTTTTCCAGCTATCTCATTGATTGTTGATAATCTCTTTGGATGTGATCTGAAAAAGCAATCTCAGTGTGTTAACAAAGTGTTATTGAGAGTTCTTGTGTATATCAAGAATATTCAAAGTGTTTATCAGATTGTTATTGAGAGAATGATTGAAGACAGTTTATATAGTTTCTGAAAAACATCTTAATAAATCGATTTATTAAGTTTCATAATCGATTAACAAATACTCAGAATCGATTTGGCCACAAGCTCAGGGTTCATTGTGATTTCAAAAAGTTCTTTCAATCGATTTGCCAATCGATTGTGTTTAAGTCAGTGACTCAGCTATTTTGATTTTAATCGACGTGCCAATCGATTTGTGTGTATTTGCCTAAAAAGTTCTTACTTGGCGTTTAGTTCAATCGATTTCCCAATCGATTGCAACCAAACTTAATATGATTGAAATTCACACAATAGATTGTCCAATCGATTGTGCTTGTCACTCAAAACTGGAGTGTCACTGTGACTTGTACAATCGATTTCCCAATCGATTTCTTTCAATCATGTTTACTTTGTGAAGTGTACAATCGATTAGCCTGTAAAACAGGGTGCCACTGACTTGTGCAGTTTTCATTTCTAATTTTGTCAGTCGATTGCCCAATCGATTATACAATCACAAACAGTTATGTTTCCTTACACCCTTGTTATGAAATCGATTTCCCAATCGATTTACTCAGTCAAAATTCAACTTTTTTTGATTTCTTGTGTTCCAAGCAATTTGTTTCAAGTGTGTAGGATTGGATTGTTGTTCCTGAAATCTTGCTCAATTAAAATGTTAGATTTATCATATGATGTATGAACATTGTATGTTTGTTAATTATGTCAAAACTAGGATTAAGAGGACTAAAGTCCAACAATCTCCCCCTTTTTGCATAAGTGACAATCATACAATTTTAACTTGAGCATTTCAAGACATAACATTAACAACATTTCATAGCATCATATATGTACCATTATTGGATCATAAAAACAGTGTATCAGATCAGAGCATAACAGTACAAATGCTATTTATCAAAATCAGAGTATTATTACATTATTTATTACATTATTAATAATTCATTATCAGGTAT
>NW_027339431.1:2524675-2526349 GCF_000331145.2 Cicer arietinum | reverse complement strand
TATTGGATGCACAAGATTGTTTAAAAACCCTAATTGGACAAGAATAAGCTAAGGAAGGACGAAAATGACCTAAATGTTCATCCGATGACACAAACACACCTATTCGATGCACAAGATTTGTTTAAAACCCTAGTTGGACTAGAATAAGTCTAGGGAGGATAAAAATGACCTAGATGTTCGTCCAATGACACAAACACACATATTGGATGCACAAGATTGGTTAAAAACCCTAATTCGACAAGAATAAGCCAAGGGAGGACAAAAATTACCTAAATGTTCATCCAATGACAGAAACACACCAATTGGATGCACAAGATTGGTTAAAAACCCTAATTCGACAAGAATAAGCCAAGGGAGGACAAAAATTACCTAAATGTTCATCCAATGACAGAAACACACCAATTGGATGCACAAGATTGGTTAAAAACCCTAATCGGACAAGAATAAGCCAAGGGAAGACGAAAATGACCTAAATGTTCATCCAATGACACACACACCTATTGGATGCACAAGAATGGTTAAAAACCCTTATTGGACTAGAATAAACCTAGGGAGGACGAAACTGGCCTAAATGTTCATCCAATGACACAAATGAACTTATTCGATGCATAAGATTGGTTAAAAACTCTAATTGGACAAGAATAAGCAAAGGAATGACGAAAATGGCCTAAATGTTCAACCAACGACACAAACCCACCTATTGGATGCACAAGATTGGTTAAAAACCCTAATTGGACAAAAATAAGCCTAGGGAGGACGAAAATGACCTAAATATTCATCCAATGACACAAACACACCTATTGGATGCACAAGATTGGTTAAAAACCCTAATCGGACAAGAATAAGCCAAGGAACTACGAAAATGACCTAAATGTTCATCCAATGACACAAACACACCTAATTGATGCACAAGATTTGTTAAAAACCCTAATTTGACAAGAATAAGCCTAGGGAGGACGAAAATGACCTAAATATTCATCCAATGACACAAACACACCTATTGGATGCACAAGATTGGTTAAAAACCCTAATTGGACAAGTATAAGCCAAGGGAAGACGAAAATGCCTTAATTGTTTATCCAATGACACCAACACACCTATTGGATGCACAAGATTGGTTAAAAACCCTAATTGGACAAGAATAAGCCTAGGGAGGACGAAAATGACCTAAATGTTCTTCCAATGACACAAACACACCTATTGGATGCACAATATTTGCTAAAAACCCTAATTTGACTAGGATAAACCTAGGGAAGACGAAAATGACATAAATGTTCATCCTATAACACAAATGAACTTATTGGATGCACAAGCTTGGTTAAAAACCCAAATTGGACAAGAATAAGCAAAGGAATGATGAAAATGGCCTAAATGTACAACCAACGACACAAACACACCTATTGGATGCACAAGATTGGTTAAAAACCCTAGTTGGACAAAAGTAAGTCTAGGGAGGATGAAAATGACCTAAATGTTCATCCAATGACACAAACACACCTATTGGATGCACAAGATTGGTTAAAAACCCTAATTGGACAAGAATAAGCCTAGCGAGGACGAAAATGACCTAAATGTTCGTCCAATGAGACAAACACACCTATTGGATGCACAAGATTGGTTTAAAACCCTAGTTGGACTAGAATAAGTCTAGGGAGGATGAAAATGACCTAGATG
>NW_027339431.1:2523872-2524175 GCF_000331145.2 Cicer arietinum | reverse complement strand
ATAAGTTCATTTGTGTCATTGGATGAAAATTTAGGTCACTTTTGTCCTCCCTAGACTTATTCTTGTCTAATTAGGGTTTTTAATCAATCTTGTGCATGTAATAAGTTCATTTGTGTAATTGGATGAACATTTAGGTCATTTTCGTCCTCCGTAGATTTATTCTAGTCCAATTAGGGTTTTTAACCAATCTTGTGCATACAATAAATTCATTTGTGTCATTGGATGAACATTTAGGTCATTTTCGTCCTCCCTAGACTTATTCTAGTCTAATTAGGGTTTTTAACGAATCTTGTGCATGCAATA
>NW_027339431.1:2503548-2504116 GCF_000331145.2 Cicer arietinum | reverse complement strand
TAGGGTTTTTAACCAATCTTGTGCATGTAATAAGTTCGTTTGTGTCATTGGATGAACATTTAGGTCATTTTCGTCCTCCCTGGACTTATTCTAGTCTAATTAGGGTTTTTAACCAATCTTGTGCATGCAATAAGTTCATTTGGGTCGTTGGATTAACATTTAAGTTATTTTCGTCCTCCCTGAGTTTATTCTAGTTCAATTAGGGTTTTTAACCAATCTTGTGCATCCAGTAGGTGTGTTTGTGTCATTGGATGAACATTTAGGTCATTTTCGTCCTCCCTAGGCTTATTCTTGTCCAATTAAGGTTTTTAACCAATCTTGTGCATGCAATAAGTTCATTTGTGTCATTGGATTAACATTAAGGTCATTTTCGTCAACCGTAGCCTTATTCTTGTCCAATTACGGTTTTTAACCAATCTTGTGCATTCAATAGGTGTATTTGTGTCATTGGACGAATATTTAGGACATTTTGGTCCTCCCTAGACTTATTCTTGTCTAATGAGGTTTTTTAACCAATCTTGTGCATGCAATAAGTGCATTTGTGTCATTGGATGGACATTTAGCTCAT
>NW_027339431.1:2495021-2503048 GCF_000331145.2 Cicer arietinum | reverse complement strand
ATGACACAAACACACCTATTGGATGCAAAAGATTGGTGAAAAACCCTAATTGGACAAGAATAAACCAAGGGAGGACGGAAGTGACCTAAATGCTCATCCATTGACACAAATGAACTTATTGTATGCACAAGATTGGTTAAAAACCCTAATTGGAAAAGAATTAGCCAAGGGAGCACGAAAACGACCTAAATGTTCATCCAATGACACAAACACACCTATTAGATGCATAAGATTAGTTAAAAATCCTAATTGGACAAGAATAAGCCAAGGAAGGACGAAAATGTCCTAAATGAAAATCCAATGACACAAACACACCTATTGGATGCACAAGGTTTGTTAAAAACCCTAATTGCACAAGAATAAGCCTAGGGAGGACGAAAATGACACACATGTTCATCCAATGACACAAACACAACTTTTGGATACACAAGATTGGTTAAAAACCTTAATTTGACTAGGATAAACATAGGGAGGATGCAAATGACCTAAATGTTCATCCTATAACACAAATGAACTTATTGGATGCACAAGATTGGTTAAAAACCCTAATTGGACAACAATAAGCCAAGGGAGGACGAAAATGACCTAAATGTTCATCCAATTACACAAACACACCTATTGGATGCACAAGATTGGTTTAAAACCCTATTTGGACAAGAATAAGCCTAGGGAGGATGAAAATAATCTAAATGTTCATCCAATGACACAAACACACCTATTGGATGCATAAGATTGGTTAAAAACCCTAATTGGACTAGAATTAACCTGGGGAGGACAAAAATGACCTAAATGTTCTTCGAATGACACAAAAACACCTATTGGATGCACAAGATTAGTTAAAAAACCCTAATTGGACTAGGATAAACCTAGGGAGGATGAAAATGACCTAAATGTTGATCCACTGACACAAACACACTTATTGGATGCACAAGAATGGTTAAAAACCCTAATTTGACAAGGATAAACCTAGGGAGGATGAAAATGACCTAAATAAAAATCCTGTAACACAAATGAACTTATTGGATGCACAAGATTGGTTAAAAACCCTAATTGGACTAGAATAACCCTAGGGAGGATGAAAATGACCTAAATAAAAATCCTGTAACACAAATGAACTTATTGGATGCACAAGATTGGTTAAAAACCCTAATTAGCCAAGAATAAGCAAAGGAAGGACGAAAATGACCTAAATGTTCATCCAATGACACAACTGAACTTATTGGATGCACAAGATTAGTTAAATATCCTAATTGGACAAGAATAAGCCAAGGGACGACGAAAATGACCTAAATGTTCATCCAATGACACAAATACACCTATTGGATGCACAAGATTGGTTAAAAACCCTAATTGGACAAGAATAAGTCTAGGGAGGACGAAAATGACCTAGATGTTCATCCAATGACACAAACACACCTATCGGATGCAAAAGATTGGTTAAAAACCCTAATTCGACAAGAATAAATCAAGGGAGGACGAAAATGACCTAAATGTTCATCCATTGACACAAAAGAACTTATTGGATGCTTAAGATTGGTTAAAAACCCTAATTGGACAAGAATTTGCCAAGGGAGGACGAAAATGACCTAAATGTTCATCCATTGACACAAACACACCTATTGGATGCACAAGATTAGTGATAAACCCTAATTGGACAAGAATAAGCCAAGGAAGGACGAATATGTCCTAAATGTTCATCCAATGACACAAACACACCTATAGGACGCACAAGATTTGTTAAAAACCCTAATTGCACAAGAATAAGCCTAGGGAGGACGAAAAAGACACAAATGTTCGTCCAATGACACAAACACACCTTTTGGATGCACAAGATTGGTTAAAAACCTTAATTTGACTTGGATAAACCTAGGGAGGACAAAAATGACCTAAATTTTCATCCAATGACACAAACACACCTATTAGATGCACAAGATTAGTTAAAAACTCTAATTGGACAAGAATAAGCCAAGGAAGGACGAATATGTCCTAAATGTTCATCCAATGACACAAACACACCTGTTGGATGCACAAGATTCGATAAAAACCCTAATTGCACAAGAATAAGCATAGGGAGGACGAAAATGACATAAATGTTCATCCAATGACACAAACACACCTTTTGGATGCACAAGATTGGTTAAAAACCTTAATTTGACTAGGATAAGCCTAGGGAGGACAAAAATGACCTAAATTTTCATCCAATGACACAAACACACCTATTAGATGCACAAGATTAGTTAAAAACTCTAATTGGACAAGAATAAGCCAAGGAAGGACGAAAATGTCCTAAATGTTCATCCAATGACACAAACACACATATTGGATGCACAAGATTTGTTAAAAACCCTAATTGCCCAAGAATAAGCCTATGGAGGACGAAAGTGACACACATGTTTATCCAATGACGCAAACAAACCTTTTGGACGCACAAGATTGGTTAAAAACCTTAATTTGACTACGATAAACCTAGGGAGGACGAAAATGACCTAAATGTTCACCCTATAACCCAAATGAACTTACCGGATGCATAAGGTTGGTTAAAACCCCTAATTGGACAAGAATAAGCAAAGCGAGGACGAAAATGACCTAAATGTTCATCCTAGGGACGACGAAAATGACCTAAATCTTCATCCAATGACACAAAGACACCTATTGGATGCTCAAGATTTGTTAAAAGCCCTAATCGCACAAGAATAAGCCTCGGGAGGACGAAAATGACATAAATGTTTATCCAATGACACAAACACACCTTTTGGATGCACAAGATTGGTTAAAAACCTTAATTTGACTAGGATAAACCTAGGGAGGATGAAAATGACCTAAATGTTCATCCTATAACACAAATGAACTTATTGGATGCACAAGTTTGGTTAAAAACCCTAATTGGACAACAATAAGCCAATGGAGGACGAAAATGACCTGAATGTTCATCCAATGACACAAACACACCTATTGGATGCACAAGATTGGTTTAAAACTCTATTTGGAAAAAAATAAGCCTAGGGAGGACGAAAATAATCTAGATGTTCATCCAATGACACAAACACACCTATTGGATGCATAAGATTGGTTAAAACCCCTAATTGGTCTAGAATAAACCTAGGGAGGACAAAAATCACCTAAATGTTTGTCCAATGACACAAACACGCCTATTGGATGCACAAAATTGATTAAAAACCCTAATTGGATAGAATAAACCTAGGGAGGATGAAAATGACCTAAATGTTCATCCAATGACACAAACACACCTATTGGATGCACAAGATTAGTTAAAAACCCTAATTGGACTAGGATAAACCTAGGGAGGACGAAAATGACCTAAATGTTCATCCACTGACACAAATACACCTATTGGATGCACAATAATGGTTAAAAACCCTAATTTTACTAGGATAAAACTAGGGAGGACGAAAATGACCTAAATGTAAATCCTATAACACAAATGAACTTATTGGATCCACAAGATTGGTTAAAAACCCTTATTGGCGAAGAATAAGCAAAGGGAGGACAAAAATGACCTAAATGTTAATCCAATGACACAACTGAACTTATTGGATGCACAAGATTGGTTAAAAATCCTAATTGGACAAGAATAAGCCAAGGGAGGACGAAAATGACCTAAATGTTCATCCAATGACAAAAATGAACTTATTGGATGCACAAGATTGGTTAAAAATCCTAATTGGACAAGAATAAGCCAAGGGAGGACGAAAATGACCTAAATGTTCATCCAATGACACAAACACACCTATTGGACGCACAAGATTGGTTTAAAACCATAGTTAGACTAGAATAAGTCCAGCGAGGATGAAAATGACCTAGATGTTCATCCAATAACACAAACACACCTATTGGATGCACAAGATTGGTTAAAACCCTTAATTGGACAAGAATAAGCCTAGGGAGGACGAAAATGACCTGAATGTTCATCCAATGACACAAATGCACCTATTGGATGCACAAGATTGGTTAAAACCCTTAATTGGACAAGAATAAGCCTAGGGAGGACGAAAATGACCTAAATGTTCATCCAATGACACAAATGCACCTATTGGATGCACAAGATTGGTTAAAAACCATAGTTGGACTAGAATAAGTCTAGGGAGGATGAAAATGACCTAGATGTTCATCCAATAACACAAACACACCTATTGGATGCACAAGATTGGTTAAAACCCTAATTGGACAAGAATTAACTTAGGAAGGACGAAAATAACCTAAATGTTCATCCAATGACACAACTGAACTTATTGGATCCACAAGATTGGTTAAAAACTCTAATTGGACAAGAATAAGCCTAGGGAGGACGAAAATGACCTAGATGTTCATCCAATAACACAAACACACCTATTAGATGCACAAGATTAGTTAAAAACTCTAATTGGACAAGAATAAGCCTAGGGAGGACGAAAATGACCTAGATGTTCATCCAATAACACAAACACACCTATTAGATGCACAAGATTAGTTAAAAACTCTAATTGGACAAGAATAAGCCTAGGGAGGACGAAAATGACCTAAATGATCATCCAATGACACAACTGAACTTATTGGATCCACAAGATTGGTTAAAAATCCTAATTGGACAAGAATAAGCCAAGGAATGACTAACATGACCTAAATGTTAATCTAATGACACAAACACACCTATTGGATGCACAAGATTTGTTAAAAACCCTAATTGGACAAGAATAACCCAGGGAGGACGAAAATGACCTAAATGTTCATCCAATGACACAAACACACCTATTGGATGCACAAGATTGGTTAAAAACCATAGTTGGACTAGAATAAGTCTAGGGAGGATGAAAATGACCTAAATATTCATCCTATAACACAAATGAACTTATTGGATGCACAAGATTGGTTAAAAACCCTAATTGGACTAGAATAAACCTAGGGAGGACGAAAATGACCTAAATGTTCATCCAATGACACAAACACACCTATTGGAGGCACAAGATTGGTTAAAAACTCTAATTGGACAAGAATAAGTCTAGGGAAGACGAAAATGACCTCGATGTTCATCCAACGACACAAACGCACCTATTGGATGCACAAGATTGGTTAAAAACCCTAATTTGACTAGGATAAATCTAGGGAGGACGAAAATGACCTAAATGTTCATCTTATAACACAAACACACCTATTGGATGCACAAGATTGGTTTAAAACCCTATAGGGACAAGAATAAGCCAAGGGAGGATGAAAATAACCTAGATGTTCATCCACTGACACAAACACACCTATTGGATGCACAAGATTGGTTAAAAACCCTAATTTGACTAGGATAAACCTAGGGAGGACGAAAATGACCTAAATGTTCATCCTATAACACAAATGAACTTATTGGATGCATAAGATTGGTTAAAAATTCCTAATTCGCGAGAATAAGCAAAGGAAGGACGAAAATGACCTAAATGATCATCCAATGACACAACTGAACTTATTGGATGCCCAAGAATGGATAAAAATCCTAATTGGACAAGAATAACCCAGGGAGGACGAAAATGACCTAAATGTTCATCCATTGACACAAACACACCTATCGGATGCACAAGATTGGTTTAAAACCCTAATTGGACAAGAAATGGCCAAGAGAGGACGAAAATGACCTAAATGTTTATCCAATGACACAAACGTACCTATTGGATGCACAAGATTGGTTTAAAACCCTAATTGGACAAGAAATGGCCAAGAGAGGACGAAAATGACCTAAATGTTCATCCATTGACACAAACACACCTATCGGATGCACAAGATTGGTTTAAAACCATAGTTAGACTAGAATAAGTCCATGGAGGATGAAAATGACCTAGATGTTCATCCAATAACACAAACACATCTATTGGATGCACAAGATTGGTTAAAAACCCTAATTGGACAAGAATAAACTTAGGAAGGACGAAAATAACCTAAATATTCATCCAATGACACAACTGAACTTATTGGATACACAAGATTGGTTAAAAATCCTAATTGGACAAGAATAAGCCAAGGAAGGACGAAAATGACCTAAATGTTCATCCAATGATACAAACACACCTATTGGATGCACAAGATTTGTTAAAATCCCTAATTTGACTAGGATAAACCTAGGGAGGACGAAAATGACCTAAATGTTCATCCTATAACACAAATGAACTTATTGGATGCACAAGATTGGTTAAAAACCCTAATTGGACAAGAATAAGCCAAGGAATGACGAAAATCACCAAAATGTTTATCCAATGACACAAAAACGCCTATTGGATGCACAAGATTAGTTAAAAACCCTAATTGGACTAGGATAAACCTAGGGAGGACGAAAATGACCTAAATGTTCATCCACTGACACAAACACACCTATTGGATGCACAAGATTAGTTAAAAACCCTAATTGGACTAGGATAAACCTAGGGAGGACGAAAATGACCTAAATGTTCATCCAATGACACAAACACACCTATTGGATGCACAAGATTAGTTAAAAACCCTAATTGGACTAGGATAAACCTAGGGAGGACGAAAATGACCTAAATGTTCATCCACTGACACAAACACACCTATTGGATGCACAAGATTGGTTAAAAACCCTAATTTGACTAGGATAAGTCTAGGGAGGAAGAAAATGACCTAGATGTTCATCCAATGACAGAAACACACCTATTCGATGCAAAAGATTGGATAAAAACCCTAATTCGACAAGAATAAACCAAGGGAAGACAAAAATGACCTAAATGTTCATCCATCGACACAAATGAACTTATTGGATGCACAAGATTGGTTAAAAACCCTAATTGGACAAGAAATGGCCAAGGGAGGACGAAAATGACCTAAATGTTCATCCAATGACACAAACACACCTATTAGATGCACAAGATTAGTTAAAAATCCTAATTGGACAAGAATAAGCCAAGGAAGGACGAAAATGACCTAAATGTTCATCCAATGACACAAACACACCTATTGGATGCACAAGATTTGTTATAAACCCTAACTGCACAAGAATAAGCCTATGGAGGACGAAAATGACATAAATGTTCATCCAATGACATAAACACACCTTTTGGATGCACAAGACTGTTTAAAAACCTTAATTTGACTAGGATAAACCTCGGGAGGACGAAAATGACCTAAATGTTCATCCAATGACACAAACATACCTATTAGATGCACAAGATTAGTTAAAAACCCTAATTGGACAAGAATAAGCCAAGGAAGGACGAAAATGTCCTAAATGTTCATCCAATGACACAAACACACCTATTGGATACACAAGATTTGTTAAAAACCCTAATTGCACAAGAATAAGCCTTGGGACGACACAAACATACCTATTGAATAAGCCTAGGGAGGATGAAAATAATCTAGATGTTCATCCAATGACACAAACATACCTATTAGATGCACAAGATTAGTTAAAAACCCTAATTGGACAAGAATAAGCCAAGGAAGGACGAAAATGTCCTAAATGTTCATCCAATGACACAAACATACCTATTAGATGCACAAGATTAGTTAAAAACCCTAATTGGACAAGAATAAGCCAAGGAAGGACGAAAATGTCCTAAATGTTCATCCAATGACACAAACACACCTATTGGATGCACAAGATTGGTTAAAAACCCTAATTTGACTAGGATAAACCTATTGAGGATGAAAATGACCTAAATGTTCATCCTATAACACAAATAAACTTATTGGATGCATAAGATTGGTTAAAAACCCTTATTGGACAAGAATAAGCCAAGGGAGGACGAAAATGACCTAAATGTTCATCCAATGACCCAAACACACCTATTGGATGCACAAGATTGGTTTAAAACCATAGTTAGACTAGAATAAGTCCAGGGAGGATGAAAATGACCTAGACGTTCATCCAATAACACAAACACACTTATTGGATGCACAAGATTGGTTGAAAACCCTAATTGGACAAGAATAAACATAGGAAGGACGAAAATAACCTAAATGTTCATCCGATGACACAACTGAACTTATTGGATGCACAAGATTGGTTAAAAATCCTAATTCGACAAGCTTAA
>NW_027339431.1:2487762-2494826 GCF_000331145.2 Cicer arietinum | reverse complement strand
AATGACCTAAATGTTCATCCTATAACATAAATGAACTTATTGGATGCACAAGATTGGTTAAAAACCCTAATTGGACAAGAATAAGCCAAGGGAGGACGAAAATGACCTAAATGTTCATCCAATGACCCAAACACACCTATTGGATGCACAAGATTGGTTTAAAACCATAGTTAGACTAGAATAAGTCCAGGGAGGTAGAAAATGACCTAGACGTTCATCCAATAACACAAACACACCTATTGGATGCACAAGATTGGTTAACCTAAATGTTCATCCGATGACACAACTGAACTTATTGGATGCACAAGATTGGTTAAAAATCCTAATTCGACAAGCATAAGCCAAGGAAGGACGAAAATGACCTAAATGTTCATCCAATGACACAAACACACCTATTGAATGCACAAGATTTCTTAAAAACCCTAATTTTACAAGGATAAACCTTGGGAGGACGAAAATGACCTAAATGTTTATCCTATAACACAAATGAACTTATTGGATGCACAAGATTGGTTAAAAACTCTAATTGGACAACAATAAGCCAATGGAGGACGAAAATGACCAAAATGTTTATCCAATGACACAAACACACCTATTGGATGCACAAGATTGTTTTAAAACCCTATTGGGACAAGAATAAGCCTTGGGAGGATAAAATTACCTAGATGTTCATCCAATGACACAAACACACCTATCGGATGCACAAGATTGGTTAAAACCCCTAATTAAGCTAGAATATACCTAGGGAAGATAAAAATGACCTAAATGTTAATCCAAAGACACAAACAAACCTATTGGATGCACAAGACTGGTTAAAAATCCTAATTGGACTAGAATAAACCTAGGGAGGACGAAAATCACCTAAATGTTTATCCAATGACACAAACACGCCTATTGGATGCACAAGACTGGTTAAAAATCCTAATTGGACTAGAATAAACCTAGGGAGGACGAAAATGACCTAAATGTTCATCCACTGACACAAACACACCTATTGGATGCAGAAGATTGGTTAAAAACACTAATTTGACTAGGATAAGTCTAGGGAGGACGAAAATCACCTAAATGTTTATCCAATGACACAAACACGCCTATTGGATGCAGAAGATTAGTTAAAACCCTAATAGGACTAGGATAAACCTAGGGAGGACGAAAATGACCTAGATGTTCATCCAATGACACAAACACACCTATTGGATGCAAAAGATTGGTGAAAAACCCTAATTCGACAAGAATAAGCCAAGGGAGGACCAAAATGTCCTAAATGCAAATCCAATGACACAAACACACCTATTGGATGCAAAAGATTGGTGAAAAACCCTAATTCGACAAGAATAAGCCAAGGGAGGACCAAAATGTCCTAAATGCAAATCCAATGACACAAACACACCTATTGGATGCACAAGATTTGTTAAAAACCCTAATTGCACAAGAATAAGCCTAGGGAGGACGAAAATGACCTAGATGTTCATCCAATGACACAAATGAACTTATAGGATGCACAAGATTGGTGAAAAACCCTAATTCGACAAGAATAAGCCTAGGGAGGACGAAAATGACCTAAATGTTCATCCAATGACACAAATGAACTTATAGGATGCACAAGATTGGTTAAAAACCCTAATTGGACAACAATAAGCCAAGGGAGGATGAAAATGACCTAAATGTTCATCCAATGACACAAATACACCTATTGGATGCATAAGATTGGTTTAAAACCATAGTTGGACTAGAATAACTATAAGGAGGATGAAAATGACCTAGAAGTTCATCCAATAACACAAACACACCTTTTGGATGCACAAGATTGGGTAAAAACCCTAATTGGACTAGGATAAACCTAGGGAGGACGAAAATGACCTAGATGTTCATCCAATGACGCAAACACACCTATTGGATGCACAAGATTGGGTAAAAACCCTAATTGGACTAGGATAAACCTAGGGAGGACGAAAATGACCTAGATGTTCATCCAATGACGCAAACACACCTATTGGATGCACAAGATTGGGTAAAAACCCTAATTGGACTAGGATAAACCTAGGGAGGACGAAAATGACCTAAATGTTCATCCACTGACATAAACACACCCATTGGACGAACAAGATTGGTTAAAAACATTAATTTGACTAGGATAAACCTAGGGAGGACGAAAATGACCTAAATAAAAATCCTGTAACACAAATGAACTTATTGGATGCACAAGATTGGTTAAAAACCATAATTGGCCAAGAATAACCAAAGGAAGGACGAAAATGACCTAAATGTTCATCTAATGACACAACTGAACTTATTGGATGCACAAGATTGGTTAAAAATCCCAATTGGACAAGAATACGCCAAGGGAGGACGAAAATGACCTAGATGTTCATCCAATGACACATACACACCTATCGGATGCAAGAGATTGGTTAAAAACCCTAATTCGACAAGAATAAACCAAGCGAGGACGAAAATGACCTAAATGTTCATCCATTGACACAAATGAACTTATTGGATGCACAAGATTGGTTAAAAATCCTAATTGGACAAGAATTTGCCAAGGGAGGACGAAAATGACCTAAATGTTCATCCTATAACATAAATGAACTTATCGGATGCACAAGATTGGTTAAAAATACTAATTGGACAAGAATAAGCCAAGGAAGGACGAAAATGACCTAAATGTTCATCCAATGACACAAACACACCTATTGGATGCACAAGTTTTGTTAAAAACCCTAATTGGAGAAGAATAAGCCTAGGGACGAAGAAAATGACCTAAATGTTCATCCAATGACGCAAACACACCTATTGGATGCACAAGATTTGTTAAAAACCCTAATTGGACTAGGATAAACCTAGGGAGGACGAAAATGACCTAAATGTTCATCCACTGACATAAACACACCCATTGGACGAACAAGATTGGTTAAAAACATTAATTTGACTAGGATAAACCTAGGGAGGACGAAAATGACCTAAATAAAAATCCTGTAACACAAATGAACTTATTGGATGCACAAGATTGGTTAAAAACCATAATTGGCCAAGAATAACCAAAGGAAGGACGAAAATGACCTAAATGTTCATCTAATGACACAACTGAACTTATTGGATGCACAAGATTGGTTAAAAATCCCAATTGGACAAGAATACGCCAAGGGAGGACGAAAATGACCTAGATGTTCATCCAATGACACATACACACCTATCGGATGCAAGAGATTGGTTAAAAACCCTAATTCGACAAGAATAAACCAAGCGAGGACGAAAATGACCTAAATGTTCATCCATTGACACAAATGAACTTATTGGATGCACAAGATTGGTTAAAAACCCTAATTGGACAAGAATAAGCCAAGGAAGGACGAAAATGACCTAAATGTTCATCCAATGACACAAACACACCTTTTGGATGCACAAGATTGGTTAAAAACCCTAATTGGACAAGAATAAGCCAAGGAATGACGAATATGTCATAAATGTTCATCCATTGACACAAATACAGCTATTGGACGCACAAGATTTGTTAAAAACCCTAATTGCACAAGAATAAGCCTTGGGAGGACGAAAATGACATTAATGTTCATCCAATGACACAAACACACCTTTTGGATGCACAAGATTGGTTAAAAACCTTAATTTGACTAGGATAAACCTATGGAGGACGAAAATGACCTAAATGTTCATCCAATGACACAAACACACCTATTAGATGCACAAGATTAGTTAAAAACCCTAATTGGACACGAATAAGCCAAGGAAGGACGAAAATGTCCTAAATGTTTATCCAATGACACAAACACACCTATTGGATGCACAAGATTGGTTAAAAACCTTAATTGGACAAGAATAAGTCTAGGGAGGACGAAAATGACCTAGATGTTCATCCAATGACGCAAACACACCTATTGGATGCAAAAGATTGGTGAAAAACCCTAATTCGACAAGAATAAACCAAGGGAGGACGAAAATAACCTAAATGTTCATCCATTGACACAAATGAACTTATTGTATGCACAAGATTGGTTAAAAACCGTAATTGGAAAAGAATTAGCCAAGGGAGGACGAAAACGACCTAAATGTTCATCCAATGACACAAACACACCTTTTGGATGCACAAGATTGGTTAAAAACCTTAATTTGACTAGGATAAATCTAGGGAGGATGCAAATGACCTAAATGTTCATCCTATAACACAAATGAACTTATTGGATGCACAAGATTGGTTAAAAACCTTAATTTGACTAGGATAAATCTAGGGAGGATGCAAATGACCTAAATGTTCATCCTATAACACAAATGAACTTATTGGATGCACAAGATTGGTTAAAAACCTTAATTTGACTAGGATAAATCTAGGGAGGATGCAAATGACCTAAATGTTCATCCTATAACACAAATGAACTTATTGGATGCACAAGATTGGTTAAAAACCTTAATTTGACTAGGATAAATCTAGGGAGGATGCAAATGACCTAAATGTTCATCCTATAACACAAATGAACTTATTGGATGCACAAGATTGGTTAAAAACCCTAATTGGACAAGAATAAGCCAAGGAATGACGAATATGTCCTAAATGTTCATCCATTGACACAAATACAGCTATTGGACGCACAAGATTTGTTAAAAACCCTAATTGCACAAGAATAAGCCTAGGGAGGACGAAAATGACATTAATGTTCATCCAATGACACAAACACACCTTTTGGATGCACAAGATTGGTTAAAAACCTTAATTTGACTAGGATAAACCTATGGAGGACGAAAATGACCTAAATGTTCATCCAATGACACAAACACACCTATTAGATGCACGAGATTAGTTAAAAACCCCAATTGGACACGAATAAGCCAAGGAAGGACGAAAATGTCCTAAATGTTCATCCAATGACACAAATGAACTTATTGGAGGCACAAGATAGGTTAAAACCCCTAATTGGACCAGAATAAGCCTAGGGAGGACGAAAATGACCTAGATGTTCATCCAATGACACAAATGAACTTATTGGAGGCACAAGATAGGTTAAAACCCCTAATTGGACCAGAATAAGCCTAGGGAGGACGAAAATGACCTAAATGTTCATCCAATGACACAAATGAACTTATTGTATGCACAAGATTGGTTAAAAACCCTAATTGGAAAAGAATTAGCCAAGGGAGCACGAAAACGACCTAAATGTTCATCCAATGACACAAACACACCTATTAGATGCATAAGATTAGTTAAAAATCCTAATTGGACAAGAATAAGCCAAGGAAGGACGAAAATGTCCTAAATGAAAATCCAATGACACAAACACACCTATTGGATGCACAAGGTTTGTTAAAAACTCTAATTGCACAAGAATAAGCCTAGGGAGGACGAAAATGACACACATGTTCATCCAATGACACAAACACGCCTTTTGGATGCACAAGATTGGTTAAAAACCTTAATTTGACTAGGATAAATCTAGGGAGGATGCAAATGACCTAAATGTTCATCCTATAACACAAGATTGGTTAAAAACCCTAATTGGACAACAATAAGCCAAGGGAGGACGAAAATGACCTAAATGTTCATCCAATGACACAAACACACCTATTGGATGCACAAGATTGGTTAAAACCCTAATTGGACAAGAATAAACTTAGGAAGGACGAAAATAACTTAAATGTTCATCCAATGACACAACTGAACTTATTGGATCCACAAGATTGGTTAAAAATCCTAATTGGACATGAATAAGCAAAGGAAGGACGAAAATGGCCTACATGTTCAACCAATGACACAAACACACCTATTAGAGGCACAAGATTGGTTAAAAACTCTAATTGGACAAGAATAAGTCTAGGGAAGATGAAAATGACCTAGATGTTCATCCAACGACACAAACGCACCTATTGGATGCACAAGATTGGTTAAAAACCCTAATTTGACTAGGATAAATCTAGGGAGGACGAAAATGACCTAAATGTTCATCTTATATCACAAATGAACTTATTGGATGCACAAGATTGGTTAAAAACCCTAATTGGACAACAATAAGCCAAGGGAGGACGAAAATGACCTAAATGTTCATTCAATGACACAAACACACCTATTGGATGCACAAGATTGGTTTAAAACTCTATTGGGACAAGAATAAGCCTAGGGAGGATGAAAATAACCTAGATGTTCATCCAATGACACAAATACACCTATTGGATGCACAAGATTGGTTAAAACCCTTATTGAGCTAGAATAAACCTAGGGAGGACGAAAATGACCTAAATGTTCATCCAATGACACAAACACACCTATGGGATGCACAAGATTGGTTAAAAACCCTAATTGGACTAGGATGAACCTAGGGAGGACACAAATGACCTAAATTTTCATCCACTGACACAAACATACCTATTGGATGCACAAGATTTGTTAAAAACCCTAATTTGACTAGGATAAATCTAGGGAGGACGAAAATGACCTAAATGTTCATCCTATAACACAAATGAACTTCTGGGATGCACAAGATTGGTTAAAAACCCTAATTGGACAACAATAAGCCAATGGAGGACGAAAATGACCAAAATGTTCATCCAATGACACAAACACACCTATTGGATGCACAAGATTGGTTAAAAACCCTAATTGGACAACAATAAGCCAATGGAGGACGAAAATGACCAAAATGTTCATCCAATGACACAAACACACCTATTGGATGCACAAGATTGGTTAAAAACCCTAATTGGACAACAATAAGCCAATGGAGGACGAAAATGACCAAAATGTTCATCCAATGACACAAACACACCTATTGGATGCACAAGATTGGTTAAAAACCCTAATTGGACAACAATAAGCCAATGGAGGACGAAAATGACCAAAATGTTCATCCAATGACACAAACACACCTATTGGATGCAAAAGATTGGTTTAAAACCCTATTGGGACAAGAATAAGCTTAGGGAGGATAAAATTACCTAGATGTTCATCCAATGACACAAACACACCTATTGGATGCACAAGATTGGTTAAAACCCCTAATTGGGCTAGAATAAACCTAGGGAAGACGAAAATGACCTAAATGTTAATCCAATGACACAAACAA
>NW_027339431.1:2479446-2487441 GCF_000331145.2 Cicer arietinum | reverse complement strand
CAAACACACCTATTAGATGCACAAGATTAGTTAAAAATCCTAATTGGACAAGAATAAGCCAAGGAAGGACGAATGTGTCCTAAATGTTCATCCAATGACACAAACACACCTATTGGATACACAAGATTTGTTAAAAACCCTAATTGCACAAGGAAAAGCCTAGGGAGGACGAAAATGACATAAATGTTCATCCAATGACACAAACACACCTTTTGGATGCACAAGACTGGTTAAAAACCTTAATTTGACTAGGATAAACCTCGGGAGGACGAAAATGACCTAAATGTTCATCCAATGACACAAACACACCTATTGGATGCACAAGATTGGTTAAAAACCCTAATTGGACAAGAATAAGCCTAGGGAGGACGAAAATATCCAAAATGTTAATCCGATTACACAAATGAACTTATTGGATGCCCAAGATTAGTTAAAAACCCTAATCGGACAAGAATAAGCCTAGGGAGGACGAAAATGACATAAATGTTCATCCAATGACACAAACACACCTTTTGGATGCACAAGACTGGTTAAAAACCTTAATTTGACTAGGATAAACCTCGGGAGGACGAAAATGACCTAAATGTTCATCCAATGACACAAACGTACCTATTAGATGCACAAGATTAGTTAAAAACTCTAATTGGACAAGAATAAGCCAAGGAAGGACGAAAATGTCCTAAATGTTCATCCAATGACACAAACACACCTATTGGATGCACAAGATTTGTTAAAAACCCGAATTGCACAAGAATAAGCCTAGGGACGACGAAAATGACGTACATGTTCATCCAATGACAGAAACACACCTTTTGGATGCACAACAGTGGTTAAAAACCTTAATTTGACTAGGATAAACCTGGGGAGGACGAAACTGACCTAAATGTTCATCCTATAACACAAATGAACTTATTGGATGCACAAGATTGGTTAAAAACCCTAATTAGACAAGAATAAGCCAAGGGAGGACGAAAATGACCTAAATGTTCATCCAATGACACAAACACACCTATTGGATGCACAAGATTGGTTTAAAACCATAGGTGGACTAGAATAAGTCTAAGGAGGATGAAAATGGCCTAGATGTTCATCCAATAACACAAACGCACCTTTTGGATGCACAAGATTGGTTAAAAATCCTAATTGGAGTAGAATAAGCCAAGGAAGGACGAAATTGACCTAAATGTTCATCCAATGACACAAACACACCTATTGGATGCACAAGATTTGTTAAAAACCCTAATTGGACAAGAATAAGCCTATGGACGACGAAAATGACCTAAATGTTCATCAAATGACGCAAATACACCTATTGGAAGCACAAGATTGGTTAAAAACCCAAATTTGACTACGATAAACCTATGGAGGACGAAAATGACCTGAATGTTCATCCTATAACACAAATGAACTTATTGGATGCACAAGATTGGTTAAAAACCCTAATTGCACAAGAATAAGCCGAGGGAGGACGAAAATGACCTAAATGTTCATCCAATGACACAAACACACCTATTGGATGCACAAGATTTGTTAAAAACCCTAATTGCACAAGAATAAGCCGAGGAAGGACGAAAATGTCCTAAATGTTGATCCAATGACACAAACACACCTTTTGGATGCACAAGATTGGTTAAAAACCTTCATTTGACTAGGATAAACCTAGGGAGGATGAAAATGACCTAAATGTTCATCCTATAACACAAATGAACTTATTGGATGCACAAGATTGGTTAAAAACCCTAATTCGAAAAGAATAAGCCAATGGAGGACTAAAATGGCCTAAATGTTCATCCAATGACACAAACACACCTATTGGGTGCATAAGATTGGTTTAAAACCATAGTTGGACTAGAATAAGTGTAGGGAGGATGAAAATGACCTAGAAGTTCATCCAATAACACAAACAAACCTTTTGGATGCACAAGATTGGATAAAAATCCTAATTAGACAAGAATAAGCCAAGGAAGGACGAAAATGACCTAAATGTTCATTGAATGACATAAACACACCTATTTGATGCACAAGATTTGTTAAAAACCCTAATTGGACAAGAATAAGCCTAGGGACGAAGAAAATGACCTAAATGTTCATCCAATGACGCAAACACACCTATGGGATGCACAAGATTTGTTAAATACCCTAATTACACAAGAATAAGCCAAGGAAGGACGAAAATGTCCTAAATGTTCATCCAATGCCACAAACACACCTTTTGGACGCACAAGATTGGTTCAAAACCTTAATTTGACTAGGATAAACCTAGGGAGGACAAAAATGACCTAAATGTTCATCCTATAACACAAATGAACTTATTGGATGCACAAGATTCGTTAAAAACCCTAATTGGACAACAATAAGCCAAGGGAAGACGAAAATGACCTAAATGTTCATCCAATGACACAAACATACCTATTGGATGCATAAGATTGGTTAAAACCCCTAATTGGGCGAGAATAAACCTAGGGAGGATGAAAATCTCCTAAATGTTTATCCAATGACACAAACACGCCTATTGGATGCACAAGATTGGTTAAAAACCCTAATTGGACTAGAATAAACCTAGGGAGGACGAAAATGACCTAAATGTTCATCCAATGACACAAACACACCTATTGGATGCACAAGATTGGTTAAAAACCCTAATTGGACTAGGATAAACCTATGGAGGACGAAAATTACCTAAATGTTATTCCACTGACACAAACACACCTATTGGATGCACAAGATTGGTTAAAAACCCTAATTTGACTAGGATAAACCTATTGAGGACGAAAATGACCTAAATGTTCATCCTATAACATAAATGAACTTATTGGATGCACAAGATTGGTTAAAAACCCTAATTTGACTAGGATAAACCTATTGAGGACGAAAATGACCTAAATGTTCATCCTATAACATAAATGAACTTATTGGATGCACAAGATTGGTTAAAAACCCTAATTTGACTAGGATAAACCTATTGAGGACGAAAATGACCTAAATGTTCATCCTATAACATAAATGAACTTATTGGATGCACAAGATTGGTTAAAAACCCTAATTTGACTAGGATAAACCTATTGAGGACGAAAATGACCTAAATGTTCATCCTATAACATAAATGAACTTATTGGATGCACAAGATTGGTTAAAAACCCTAATTTGACTAGGATAAACCTATTGAGGACGAAAATGACCTAAATGTTCATCCTATAACATAAATGAACTTATTGGATGCACAAGATTGGTTAAAAACCCTAATTTGACTAGGATAAACCTATTGAGGACGAAAATGACCTAAATGTTCATCCTATAACATAAATGAACTTATTGGATGCACAAGATTGGTTAAAAACCCTAATTTGACTAGGATAAACCTATTGAGGACGAAAATGACCTAAATGTTCATCCTATAACATAAATGAACTTATTGGATGCACAAGATTGGTTAAAAACCCTAATTTGACTAGGATAAACCTATTGAGGACGAAAATGACCTAAATGTTCATCCTATAACATAAATGAACTTATTGGATGCACAAGATTGGTTAAAAACCCTAATTTGACTAGGATAAACCTATTGAGGACGAAAATGACCTAAATGTTCATCCTATAACATAAATGAACTTATTGGATGCACAAGATTGGTTAAAAACCCTAATTTGACTAGGATAAACCTATTGAGGACGAAAATGACCTAAATGTTCATCCTATAACATAAATGAACTTATTGGATGCACAAGATTGGTTAAAAACCCTAATTTGACTAGGATAAACCTATTGAGGACGAAAATGACCTAAATGTTCATCCTATAACATAAATGAACTTATTGGATGCACAAGATTGGTTAAAAACCCTAATTTGACTAGGATAAACCTATTGAGGACGAAAATGACCTAAATGTTCATCCTATAACATAAATGAACTTATTGGATGCACAAGATTGGTTAAAAACCCTAATTTGACTAGGATAAACCTATTGAGGACGAAAATGACCTAAATGTTCATCCTATAACATAAATGAACTTATTGGATGCACAAGATTGGTTAAAAACCCTAATTTGACTAGGATAAACCTATTGAGGACGAAAATGACCTAAATGTTCATCCTATAACATAAATGAACTTATTGGATGCACAAGATTGGTTAAAAACCCTAATTTGACTAGGATAAACCTATTGAGGACGAAAATGACCTAAATGTTCATCCTATAACATAAATGAACTTATTGGATGCACAAGATTGGTTAAAAACCCTAATTTGACTAGGATAAACCTATTGAGGACGAAAATGACCTAAATGTTCATCCTATAACATAAATGAACTTATTGGATGCACAAGATTGGTTAAAAACCCTAATTTGACTAGGATAAACCTATTGAGGACGAAAATGACCTAAATGTTCATCCTATAACATAAATGAACTTATTGGATGCACAAGATTGGTTAAAAACCCTAATTTGACTAGGATAAACCTATTGAGGACGAAAATGACCTAAATGTTCATCCTATAACATAAATGAACTTATTGGATGCACAAGATTGGTTAAAAACCCTAATTTGACTAGGATAAACCTATTGAGGACGAAAATGACCTAAATGTTCATCCTATAACATAAATGAACTTATTGGATGCACAAGATTGGTTAAAAACCCTAATTTGACTAGGATAAACCTATTGAGGACGAAAATGACCTAAATGTTCATCCTATAACATAAATGAACTTATTGGATGCACAAGATTGGTTAAAAACCCTAATTTGACTAGGATAAACCTATTGAGGACGAAAATGACCTAAATGTTCATCCTATAACATAAATGAACTTATTGGATGCACAAGATTGGTTAAAAACCCTAATTTGACTAGGATAAACCTATTGAGGACGAAAATGACCTAAATGTTCATCCTATAACATAAATGAACTTATTGGATGCACAAGATTGGTTAAAAACCCTAATTTGACTAGGATAAACCTATTGAGGACGAAAATGACCTAAATGTTCATCCTATAACATAAATGAACTTATTGGATGCACAAGATTGGTTAAAAACCCTAATTTGACTAGGATAAACCTATTGAGGACGAAAATGACCTAAATGTTCATCCTATAACATAAATGAACTTATTGGATGCACAAGATTGGTTAAAAACCCTAATTTGACTAGGATAAACCTATTGAGGACGAAAATGACCTAAATGTTCATCCTATAACATAAATGAACTTATTGGATGCACAAGATTGGTTAAAAACCCTAATTTGACTAGGATAAACCTATTGAGGACGAAAATGACCTAAATGTTCATCCTATAACATAAATGAACTTATTGGATGCACAAGATTGGTTAAAAACCCTAATTTGACTAGGATAAACCTATTGAGGACGAAAATGACCTAAATGTTCATCCTATAACATAAATGAACTTATTGGATGCACAAGATTGGTTAAAAACCCTAATTTGACTAGGATAAACCTATTGAGGACGAAAATGACCTAAATGTTCATCCTATAACATAAATGAACTTATTGGATGCACAAGATTGGTTAAAAACCCTAATTTGACTAGGATAAACCTATTGAGGACGAAAATGACCTAAATGTTCATCCTATAACATAAATGAACTTATTGGATGCACAAGATTGGTTAAAAACCCTAATTTGACTAGGATAAACCTATTGAGGACGAAAATGACCTAAATGTTCATCCTATAACATAAATGAACTTATTGGATGCACAAGATTGGTTAAAAACCCTAATTTGACTAGGATAAACCTATTGAGGACGAAAATGACCTAAATGTTCATCCTATAACATAAATGAACTTATTGGATGCACAAGATTGGTTAAAAACCCTAATTTGACTAGGATAAACCTATTGAGGACGAAAATGACCTAAATGTTCATCCTATAACATAAATGAACTTATTGGATGCACAAGATTGGTTAAAAACCCTAATTTGACTAGGATAAACCTATTGAGGACGAAAATGACCTAAATGTTCATCCTATAACATAAATGAACTTATTGGATGCACAAGATTGGTTAAAAACCCTAATTTGACTAGGATAAACCTATTGAGGACGAAAATGACCTAAATGTTCATCCTATAACATAAATGAACTTATTGGATGCACAAGATTGGTTAAAAACCCTAATTTGACTAGGATAAACCTATTGAGGACGAAAATGACCTAAATGTTCATCCTATAACATAAATGAACTTATTGGATGCACAAGATTGGTTAAAAACCCTAATTTGACTAGGATAAACCTATTGAGGACGAAAATGACCTAAATGTTCATCCTATAACATAAATGAACTTATTGGATGCACAAGATTGGTTAAAAATCCTAATTGGACTAGAATAAACCTAGGGAGGACGAAAATGACCTAAATGTTCATCCAATGACACAAACACACCTATTGGATGCACAAGATTGGTTGAAAACCCTAATTGGACAAGAATAAACTTAGGAAGGACGAAAATAACCTAAATGTTCATCCGATGACACAAACACACCTATTGAATGCACAAGATTTGTTAAAAACTCTAATTTGACTAGGATAAACCTAGGGAGGATGAAAATGACCTAAATGTTCATCCTACAACACAATTGAACTTATTGGATGCACAAGATTGGTTAAAAACCGTAATGGGACAACAATAAGCCAATGGAGGACGCAAATGACCAAAATGTTCATCCAATGACACAAACACACCTATTGGATGCACAAGATTGGTTTAAAACCCTATTGGGACAAGAATAAGCCTAGGAAGGATAAAATTACCTAGATGTTCATCCAATGACACAAACACACCTATTGGATGCACAAGATTGGTTAAAACCCCTAATTGGGCTAGAATAAACCTAGGGAAGATAAAAATGACCTAAATGTTAATCCAAAGACACAAACAAACCTATTGGATGCACAAGACTGGTTAAAAATCCTAATTGGACTAGAATAAACCTAGGGAGGACGAAAATCACCTAAATGTTTATCCAATGACACAAACACGCCTATTGGATGCACAAGATTAGTTAAAAACCCTAATTGGACTAGGATAAAAATAGGGAGGACGAAAATGACCTAAATGTTCATCTACTGACACAAACACACCTATTGGATGCAGAATATTGGTTAAAAACCCTAATTTGACTGGGATAAACCTAGGGAGGACGAAAATGACCTAAATGTTCATCCACTGACACAAACACACCTATTGGATGCAGAATATTGGTTAAAAACCCTAATTGGACAAGAATAATTCTAGGGAGGACAAAAATGACCTAAATGTTCATCCACTGACACAAACACACCTATTGGATGCAGAATATTGGTTAAAAACCCTAATTGGACAAGAATAATTCTAGGGAGGACAAAAATGACCTAAATGTTCATCCAATGACACAAACACATCTATTGGATGCACAAGATTGGTTTAAAACCCTATTTGGAAAAGAATAAACCTAGGGAGGATGAAAATAATCTAAATGTTCATCCAATGACACAAACATACCTATCAGATGCATAAGATTGGTTAAAACCCCTAATTGGGCGAAAATAAACCTAGGGAGGACGAAAATCTCCTAAATGTTTATCCAGTGACACAAACACGCCTATTGGATGCACAAGATTGGTTAAAAACCCTAATTGGACAAGAATAAGCAAAGGCAGGACGAAAATGACCTAAATGTTCATCCAATGACACAACTGAACTTATTGGATGCACAAGATTAGTTAAAAATCCTAATTGGACCAGAATAAGCCAAGGGAGGACGAAAATGTTCATCCAATGACCCAAACACACCTACTGGATGCACAAGATTGGTTTAAAACCATAGTTAGACTAGAATAAGTACAGGTAGGATGAAAATGACCTAAATGTTCATCCAACGAAACAAACACACCTATTGGATGCACAAGATTGGTTAAAATCCCTAATTGGACAAGAATAAACCTAGGGAGGACGAAAATGACCTAGATGTTCATCCAATGACGCAAAC
>NW_027339431.1:2477468-2479283 GCF_000331145.2 Cicer arietinum | reverse complement strand
GAGGATGAAAATGACTTAAATGTTCATCCAATGACACAAATGAACTTATTGGATGCACATGATTGGTTAAAAACCCTAATTGGATAAGAATTAGCCAAGGAATGACAAAAATGACCTAAATGTTCATCCAATGACACAACTGAACTTATTGGATGCACAAGATTTGTTAACAATCCTAATTGGAAAAGAATAAGCCAAGGGAGGACGAAAATGACCTAAATGTTCATCCAATGACCCAAACACACCTATTGGATGCACAAGATTTGTTAAAAACTCTAAATTGACGAGGATAAACCTAGGGAGGACGAAAACGACCTAAATGTTCATCCTATAACACAAATGAACTTATTGGATGCACAAGATTGGTTAAAAGCCCTAATTGGGATAGAATAAAACTAGGGAAGACGAAAATGACCTAAATGTTCATCCAATGACCCAAACACACCTATTGGATGCACAAGATTGGTTAAAAGCCCTAATTGGGATAGAATAAAACTAGGGAAGACGAAAATGACCTAAATGTTCATCCAATGACCCAAACACACCTATTGGATGCACAAGATTGGTTAAAAGCCCTAATTGGGATAGAATAAAACTAGGGAAGACGAAAATGACCTAAATGTTCATCCAATGACCCAAACACACCTATTGGATGCACAAGATTGGTTAAAAGCCCTAATTGGGATAGAATAAAACTAGGGAAGACGAAAATGACCTAAATGTTCATCCAATGACCCAAACACACCTATTGGATGCACAAGATTGGTTAAAAGCCCTAATTGGGATAGAATAAAACTAGGGAAGACGAAAATGACCTAAATGTTCATCCAATGACCCAAACACACCTATTGGATGCACAAGATTGGTTAAAAACCCTAATTTGACTAGGATAAGTCTAGGGAGGACGAAAATGACCTAGATGTTCATCCAATGACACAAATACACCTACTCGATGCAAAAGATTGGTTAAAAACCCTAATTCGACAAGGATAAACCAAGGGAGGACGAAAATGACCTAAATGTTCATCCATCGACACAAATGAACTTATTGGATGCACAAGATTGGTTAAAAACCCTAATTGGACAAGAATTAGCCAAGGGAAGACGAAAATGACCTAAATGTTCATCCAATGACACAAACACACCTATTAGATGCACAAGATTAGTTAAAAATCCTAATTGGACAAGAATAAGCCAAGGAAGGATGAATGTGTCCTAAATGTTCATCCAACGACACAAACACATCTATTGGATGCACAAGATTTGTTAAAAACCCTAATTTCACAAGAATAAGACTAGGGAGGACGAAAATGACATAAATGTTTGTCCAATGACACAAACACACATTTTGGATGCACAAGACTGGTTAAAAACCTTAATTTGACTAGGATAAACCTCGGGAGGAGGAAAATGAACTAAATGTTCATCCTATAACACAAATGAACTTATTGGATGCACAAGATTGGTTAAAAACCCTAATTGGACAACAATAAGCCAAGGGAGGACGTAAATGACCTAAATGTTCATCTAATGACACAAACACACCTATTGGATGCACAAGATTTGTTAAAAACCCTAATTTCACAAGAATAAGACTAGGGAGGACGAAAATGACATAAATGTTTGTCCAATGACACAAACACACATTTTGGATGCACAAGACTGGTTAAAAACCTTAATTTGACTAGGATAAACCTCGGGAGGAGGAAAATGAACTAAATGTTCATCCTATAACACAAATGAACTTTTTGGATGCACAAGATTGGTTAAAAACCTTAATTTGACTAGGATAAACCTAGGGAGGACGAAAATGAC
>NW_027339431.1:2474519-2476968 GCF_000331145.2 Cicer arietinum | reverse complement strand
CACACCTATTGGATGCACAGGATTGGTTAAAAAACCTAATTGGACAATTTGGATGCACAATATTGGTTAAAAACCCTAATTGGACAAGAATAAGGCAAGGGAGGACGAAAATGACCTAAATGTTCGTCCAATGACACAAACACACCTATTAGATGCACAAGATTGGTTAAAAACCCTAGTTTGACAAGAATAAGTCTAGGAAGGATTAAAATGACCTAAATGTTCATCCAATGACACAAATGAACGTATTGGATGCACAAGATTGGTTAAAAACCTTAATTGGACAAGAAAAAGCCTAGGGAGGACGAGAATGACCTAAATGTTCATCCAATGACACAAACACACCTATTGGATGCACAAGATTGGGTAAAAACCCTAATTGGACAAGAATAAGCCAAGGGAGGACGAAAATGACCTAAATGTTCATCCAATGACACAAACACACCTATTGGATGCACAAGATTGGGTAAAAACCCTAATTGGACAAGAATAAGCCAAGGGAGGACGAAAATGACCTAAATGTTCATCCAATGACACAAATGAACGTATTGGATGCACAAGATTGGTTAAAAACCTTAATTGGACAAGAAAAAGCCTAGGGAGGACGAGAATGACCTAAATGTTCATCCAATGACACAAACACACCTCTTAGATGCAGATGATTGGTTAAAAACCCTAATTTAACTATGATAAACCTAAGGAGGACGAAAATGACCTAAATGTTCATCCTATAACACAAATGAACTTATTGGAAGCACAAGATTGGGTAAAAACCCTAATTGGACAAGAATAAGCCAAGGGAGGACGAAAATGACCTAAATGTTCATCCAATGACACAAACACACCTATTGGATGCACAAGATTGGTTAAAAACCCTAATTGGACAAGAATAAGCCAAGGGAGGACGAAAATGACCTAAATGTTCATCCAATGACACAAACACACCTATTGGATGCACAAGATTGGTTAAAAACCCTAATTGGACAAGAATAAGCCAAGGGAGGACGAAAATGACCTAAATGTTCATCCAATGACACAAACACACCTATTGGATGCACAAGATTGGTTTAAAACCAAAGTTGGACTAGAATAAGTCTAGGGAGGATGAAAATGACCTAGATGTTCATCCATTAACACAAACACACCTATTTGATGCACAACATTGGCTAAAAACCTTAATTCGACAAGAATAAGCGAAGGGAGGACGAAAATTACCTAAATGTTCATCTAATGAGACAAACACACCTATTGGATGCACAAGATTGGTTAAAAACCCTAATTGGACAAGAATAAGCCAAGGGAAGATGAAAATGCCCTAAATATTTAACCAATGCCACAAACACACCTATTAGATGCACAAGATTGGTTAAAAACCCTAATTGGACAAGAATAAACTTAGGAAGGACAAAAATGACCTAAATGTCCATCCAATCACAAAACTGAACTTATTGGATGCACAAGATTGGTTAAAAATCCTAATTAGACAAGAATAAGCAAAGGAAGGACGAAAATGACCTAAATGTTCATCCAATGACACAAAGACACCTATTGGATGCACAAGATTGGTTTAAAACCCTATTTGGACAAGAATAAGCCTAGGGAGGATGAAAATAATCTAGATGTTCATCCAATGACACAAACACACCTATTGGATGCATAAGATTGGTTAAAACCCCTAATTGGGCGAGATAAAACCTAGGGAGGACGAAAATCTCCTAAATATTTATTCAATTTGACAAACACACCTATTGGTTAAAAACCCTAATTGGACTAGAATAAATCTAGGGAGGACGAAAATCTCCTAAATGTTTATCCAATGACACAAACACGCCTATTGGATGCACAAGATTGGTTAAAAACCCTAATTGGACTAGAATAAACCTAGGGAGGACGAAAATCTCCTAAATGTTTATCCAATGACACAAACACGCCTATTGGATGCACAAGATTGGTTAAAAACCCTAATTGGACTAGAATAAACCTAGGGAGGACGAAAATCTCCTAAATGTTTATCCAATGACACAAACACGCCTATTGGATGCACAAGATTGGTTAAAAACCCTAATTGGACTAGAATAAACCTAGGGAGGACGAAAATCTCCTAAATGTTTATCCAATGACACAAACACGCCTATTGGATGCACAAGATTGGTTAAAAACCCTAATTGGACTAGAATAAACCTAGGGAGGACGAAAATCTCCTAAATGTTTATCCAATGACACAAACACGCCTATTGGATGCACAAGATTGGTTAAAAACCCTAATTGGACTAGAATAAACCTAGGGAGGACGAAAATGACCTAAATGTTCATCCAATGACACAAACACACCTATTGGATTCACAAGATTGGTTAAAAACCCTAATTTGACTAGGATAAACCTAGTGAGGACGAAAATGACCTAAATGTTTATCCTATAACACAAATGAACTTATTGGATGCACAAGAT
>NW_027339431.1:2472873-2474404 GCF_000331145.2 Cicer arietinum | reverse complement strand
ACAAGAATAGGCCAAGGGAGGACGAAAATGACCTAAATGTTCATCCAATGACACAAACACACCTATTGGATGCACAAGATTGGTTTAAAACCATAGTTAGACTAGAATAAGTCCAGGGAGGATGAAAATGACCTAGATGTTCATCCAATAACACAAACACACCTATTGGATGCACAAGATTGGTTAAAAAACCTAATTGGACAAGAATAAACTTAGGAAGGACGAAAATAACCTAAATGTTCATCCAATGACACAACTGAACTTATTGGATGCACAAGATTGGTTAAAAATCCTAATTGGACAAGAATAAGCCAAGGATGGACGAAAATTACCTAAATGTTCATCCAATGACACAAACACACCTATTGGATGCACAAGATTTGTTAAAAACCCTAATTGGACAAGAATAAGCCTAGGGACGAAGAAAATGACCTAAATGTTCATCCAATGAAGCAAACACACCATTTGGAAGCACAAGATTAGTTAAAACCCTAATTTGACTAGGATAAACCTAGGGAGGACGAAAATGACCTAAATGTTCATCCAATGACACAAACACACCTATTGGATGCACAAGATTGGTTAAAAACCCTAATTGGACAACAATAACCTAAGGAGGACGAAAATGACCTAAATGTTCATCCAATGACCCAAATGAACTTATTGGATGCTCATGATTGTTGGACTTTAGTCCTTTGAATCCTAATTTTGACATAATTAACAAACATACAATGTTAATACATCATATGATAAATCTAACATTTCAATTGAGCAAGATTTCAGGAACAACAATCCAATCCTACACACTTGGAACATATTGCTTGGAACACAAGAAATCAACAAAAGTTGATTATTCACTGAGTAAATCGATTGGGAAATCGATTTCATAACAAGGGTGTAAGGATAAGTATATGTTTGTGATTGTATAATCGATTGGGAAATCGACTGACTAAATTAGAATTGAAAATTGAACAAGTCAGTGGCAACCTGATTTACAGGTTAATCGATTGACAAATCGATTGTACATATCACAAAATGAAAACTGATTGAAACTAATCGATTAGCTTATATAGTTTCAAGATTAAAGAAAAACAAGACTCGCGATAATCAATTGACAAATCGATTAGACATGTTTTATAACTTTAATAAATCGATTGGTAAATCGATTTAGTAGTTGTTTTTCTGAAACTATATAAACTGTCTTTCAATCTTTTTCTCTAAGAACCTTGATCATAACTTTCATATTTCTGAGAACTCAAGATAACTTCAATAACAGATCACAATACACTTTGCTAACAATCTGATATTGCTTTTTCAGGTCAAGATCAAAAGATTATCCATAATCATTGAGAGAGCTGAAAAAGTATTCTTGAGAGAAAAGACAAAGTTCTCATGAACAATCCTTGAATATCCAGATTCGTGAGAAGACACTTTGATGAAGATTGAAGACTACTTTTTGTACTTCTTTTAATCTGTCTGTAACAATACTTTGAAACGAAACGAAAGCTAGAAATCCAGCTAGAAACTGGTG
>NW_027339431.1:2468764-2470116 GCF_000331145.2 Cicer arietinum | reverse complement strand
AAATCGACTAGTTCAGTATTCAACGTTTAGACAATCGATTTGAGAATCGATTAAGTAACTCTGGACATCGATTTGGACATCGATTTGAAATATTACCGTTGTGACTATTTCTCACTAGCCGTTGAAGGTAATTATTACCAAATCGATTGAGGATTTCCAGAAACGGTAACATAGTCGATTGAGCAATCGATTTACTTGTTCAAAGGTTTAAATAGGAACAGTTCTAAATCGATTTCTTCACTGATTATCTCCAGATTTCTCTATTTTCTCTACTTCATCTTCTTTGCTCTGCCTCTGCAACTGTTATCTCAATTCAATCTACACTCTATCTTCACTCATCTCTTCAATTTACAAACATGGCTCGAGTGAAACAGACCCAAGCCCATACCCCTTCACCTTCATCATCTTCAGCAAGTGGAACTCCTTCACCTCCACCTACTGTGTCTAAAAGAATTTCAAATCCTACGCATAAGATCCTTGCCAAGGACAAGGGCAAGCAACCTGCACTTAATCAAGAGGTATCTAAGAAAAGGAAGGAACCACCATCAGAGAAGCTTTTGGCTGATGCTATGAAAGAGATTTCTCAGAAGAAAAAGAAGCCTGTTACATCACCCCCACCTAAGAAAACTCCTGCACCTAAGGATAAGGATGCAGAAGTCACCATCCCAGCAGCATTTCTAAAAAGGAAAATCCATGAGGGCAGAACTCTGGATTTTGCCTACTTTGATACAGAAGGCTTCACATTCCAAGATCATTTGAGATTTCATGGTCTTGAAGGTTTTCTTTCATCTACTCTGGACAGTTATCCAAAACTGATAAGAGAATTTTACGCAAACTTCAAGCTTACTGATAAGGGATTCAAAACTCAGATTAAAGGTAAAAGGTTATCAATGTCTTTTGAAGATTTTGCTGAGCTGACAGGATTGCCATTCCACGGAACATCTTTAGACGGAAGTTCTGATGCGGATGCAGCTGACGAAGGCTGGGAAGCATCGCTGGACAGGCACACGGCAGTGAAAGATATTATGGTTGATGGTTTTGTTGAAACCATCTCATTGCCAATTGGTTACATAAAGGTACAACAACGGATGCTTATGTATACAATAACAAGGATACTTGTACCTCGATCAAGAAATCACGCGGTTGTTCAGAAGCTTGATATTCTACTGTTATGGGGATTATCCAAAGAGCTAAAGATGAGTTGGACATGGATTGTGCTACGGCACATGCTAGAAGCTTCGCAGAGTAAAATTATGTTGCCATATCCACAGCTGATCGCAAAGATACTTAAACACTTCAAGGTGTCATTTGTGAATGAAGAATCTGCAAAGACAACCCTCATCTTCGGCGAA
>NW_027339431.1:2463328-2468455 GCF_000331145.2 Cicer arietinum | reverse complement strand
CCAGATCCCCTAGATCGGTGTACGACTCACGGTGAGGAGACACCAGCTGAGGGTAATACAGCGGTCTCTACCTCTCCCCTATATGATAGTGAGGACCAGCCCACTTTAGGAGATTAGGTGTTTAAGTTCTTTATTTGTGATGTTTTGTTTATTTTGCTGCTTTGCTGTTTTATGTTTTCTTAATGATATATATATAAGCAAGTTTATTCATTGTCATCAAATTAATATTGTCATACTACTCTGTTGCATATATGTTTGTTTGATCTGATACACTGCACATGTTGTTTAATCTAAATTCAGTTATCTTAATCAAATGTTATGCTCAGAAATTGCTCTGATATATTGCTCTGATTGTCATTGATCTGACATACAATGTTATACGATTTCAACCCCAATGCTTATGTTGTTTAACATAGGGGGAGGAATTGTTTTCTGCCTTTTTGCCTTAACTGACAAAAGGGGAGAAAAATTATAACTTGATAATATATTTTTTGTTGCATTGTTTTTACAATCTGATGTTTTTGCTCTGATACTTAATAATGTAATTAATAATATAATAATACTGTTATGCTTGTTGTTTTGAAATGCTCAAGTTAAAATTGTATGAATTGTCAATTATGCCAAAAAGGGGGAGATTGTTGGACTTTAGTCCTTTGAATCCTAATTTTGACATAATTAACAAACATACAATGTTAATACATCATATGATAAATCTAACATTTCAATTGAGCAAGATTTCAGGAACAACAATCCAATCCTACACACTTGGAACATATTGCTTGGAACACAAGAAATCAACAAAAGTTGATTATTCACTGATTAAATCGATTGGGAAATCGATTTCATGACAAGGGTGTAAGGATAAGTATATGTTTGTGATTGTATAATCGATTGGGAAATCGATTGACTAAATTAGAATTGAAAATTGAACAAGTCAGTGGCAACCCGATTTACAGGTTAATCGATTGACAAATCGATTGTACATATCACAAAATGAAAACTGATGAAAACTGATTGAAACTAATCGACTGGCAAATCGATTGGGAAGTCACAGGGCACTAGGAAATCGATTGACAAATCGATTGCCTAAATAATATTTCAAACGGAACTTAAGCCTTGACTAACACAATCGATTGGACAATCTATTGTGTGAAATTTCAATCAAGTTAAGATTGGTTGCAATCGATTGGGAAATCGATTGAACTAAACATCTGGTAAGAACTTTTCAGAAAACAAATACCAAATCGACTGGCACATCGACTAACATCAAAATAGCTGAGTCACTGACTTAAACACAATCGATTGGGAAATCGATTGAAAGAAATTTTTTCAAACACAATCGATTGGGAAGTCGATTGAAACAAATGTTTTGACATCACAGTGAATTCCCTGTTTGTGGCCAAATCGATTATGCGTATTTGTAAATCGATTTATTCTGAAAAGTGCTTTAAATAAATCGATTGGTAAATCGATTAGCTTATATAGTTTCAAGATTAAAGAAAAACAAGACTCGCGATAATCGATTGGCAAATCGATAACACATGTTTTATAACTTTAATAAATCGATTGGTAAATCGATTTAGTAGTTGTTTTTCTGAAACTATATAAACTGTTTTTCAATCTTTTTCAAATAGAATCTTGATCATAACTTTCATAATTCTTAGAACTCAAGATAACTTCAATAACAGATCACAATACACTTTGCTAACAATCTGATATTGCTCTTTCAGATCAAGATCAAAAGATTATCAACAATCAATAAAAGAGCTTGAAAAGTGATCTTGAGAGAAAAGACAAAGTTCTCATGAACAATCTTTGAATATCCAGATTCGTGAGAAGAACATGAATATCCAGAATTGTGAGAAGCCACATTGACCAAGATTGAAGACTACTTTTTGTTCTTCCTTTATTCTGTTTGTAATAATACTTTTGAAACAAAAACGAAAGCGATCGAGAAAAGCCAGCTTGAAACTGGTGGCTACTTTCTTGGGTGAGAGTGCTCAACAAGAAAGAGTCGTACTTTGATTCTGTGTTAGATTGCTGAGTATCTACAAGGATCAGAGGGTGATCAATAGGAAAGAGATCATTAAGATAGATAGGTTTCGGGGATGAAACTGGACAATCTGTAATTGATTCTTTCTATTGGAGAAGAAAATCTGAAATCCGATTGGATTATCAGGACTGGATGTAGGTTGTCTTGTTGACAACTGAACCAGGATAAATTCTTGGTGCAATCTTCTCTAACCCTTAACTCCTTTAATTTTCTATCTTGCATAATTTGTATGTGTGATTAATATTAGATGCATGTTAAACATATTCTGTGTTAGGTAATATTGTTTAAACTGATAATTTGACTTGCATGCATCTTGGTTAATCTCTTATCAATCTACTTGCAATTGCTAATCTTGTATGCCGCAATTTAATTCCGCTGTGCGTATAATTCTGATTTAATTTCTTAAAGAACTAATACATTCCGATTATTTCGAGGTCATACCGACCAACAATGATTGGTTAAAAATTCTAATTGCACAAGAATTAGCCAAGGGAGGACAAAAATGACCTAAATGTTCATCCAATAACACAAACACACCTATTGGATGCACAAGATTGGTTAAAAACCATAATTGGACAAGAATAAACTTAGGAAGGACGAAAATCACCTAAATGTTCAACCAATGACACAACTGAACTTATTGGATGCACAAGATTTGTTAAAATCCCTAATTGGACAAGAATAAGCCTTGGGACGACATAAATGACCTAAATGTTCATCCAATGACACAAATGAACTTATTGCATGCACAAGATTGCTTAAAAACCCTAATTGGACAAGCATAAGTCTAGGGAGGAAGAAAATGACCTAGATGTTCATCCAATAACACAAAGACACCTATTGGATGCACAAGATTGGTTAAAAACACTAATTCGACACGAATAAACCAAGGGAGGACGAAAATTACCTAAATGTTCTTCTAATGAGACAAACACACCTATTGGATGCACAAGTTTGGTTAAAAACCCTAGTTGGACAAGAATAAGCCATGGGAAGACGAAAATGCCCTAAATATTTATCCAATGACACAAACACACCTATTGGATGCACAAATTTGGTTAAAACCCTAATTGGACTTGAATAAACCTAGGAACGACGAAAATGACCTAAATGTTCATCCAATGACACAAACACACCTATTGGATGCACAAGATTGTTTAAAAACCCTAAATGGACAAGAATAAGCCAAGGGAAGACGAAAATGCCCTAAATATTTATTCAATGACACAAACACACCTATTGGATGCACAAGATTAGTTAAAAACCCTAATTGGACTAGAATAAACATAGGATGGACGAAAATCACCTAAATGTTTATCCAATGACACAAATGAACTTATTGGATGCACAAGATTGGTTAAAAACCCTAATTGGACATGAATAAGCCTAGGGAGGACGAAAATCACCTAAATGTTTATCCAATGACACAAATGAACTTATTGGATGCACAAGATTGGTTAAAAACCCTAATTGGACATGAATAAGCCTAGGGAGGACGAAAATCACCTAAATGTTTATCCAATGACACAAATGAACTTATTGGATGCACAAGATTGGTTAAAAACCCTAATTGGACAAGAAAAAGCCTAGGGAGGACGAGAATGACCTAAATGTTCATCCAATGACACAAACACATCTATTAGTTGCACATGATTGGTTAAAAACCCTAATTTAACTAGGTTAAACCTAAGGAGGATGAAAATGACCTAAATGTTCATCCTATAACACAAATGAACTTATTGGATGCACAAGATTGGTTAAAAACCCTAATTGGACAAGAATAAGCCAAGGGAAGACGAAAATGCCCTAAATATTTATCCAATGCCACAAACACACCTATTGGATGCACAAGATTGGTTAAACACCCTAATTGGACTAGAATAAACTTAGGAAGGACAAAAATGAACTAAATGTTCATCCAATCACACAACTGAACTTATTGGATGCACAAGATTGGTTAAAAATCCTAATTGGACAAGAATAAGCCAAGGAAGGACGAAAATGACCTAAATGTTCATCCAATGACACAAAACAACTTATTGGATGCACAAGATTGGTTAAAAACCCTAATTGGACAATAATAAGCCAAGGGAGGACGAAAATGACGTAAATGTTCATCAAATGACACAAACACACCTATTGGATGCACAAGATTCGATTAAAACCCTATTTGGAATAGAATAAGTGTAGGGAGGATGAAAATAACCTAGATGTTCATCCAATCACACAAACACACCTATTGGATGCTCAAAATTGGTTAAAAACCCTAATTGGACTAGAATAAACCAAGGGAAGACGAAAATCACCTAAATGTTTATCCAATGACACAACCGCGCCTATTGGATGCACAAGATCGGTTAAAAACCCTAATTGGACTAGGATAAACCTAGGGAGGACGAAAATGACCTAAATGTTCATCCAATGACACAAACACACCTATTGGATGCACAAGATTGGTTAAAAACCTTAATTTGACTAGGATAAACCTACGGAGGACGAAAATGACCTAAATGTTCATCCAATGACACAAACACACCTATTGGATGCACAAGATTGGTTAAAAACCTTAATTTGACTAGGATAAACCTACGGAGGACGAAAATGACCTAAATGTTCATCCTATAACACAAATGAACTTATTGGATGCACAAGACTTGTTAAAAGTCCTAGTTGCACAAGAATAAGCAAAGGCAGGACGAAAATGGCCTAAATGTTCTACCAATGACACAAACACACCTATTGGATGCACAAGATTGGTTAAAAACCCTAATTGGACTAGGATAAACCTAGGGTGGACGAAAATGACCTAAATGTTCATCCAATGACACAAACACACCTATTAGATGCACAAGATTGGTTAAAAACCCTAGTTGGACAAGAATTAGTCTAGGGAGGATTAAAATGACCTAAATGTTCATCCAATGACACAAATGAACGTATTGGATGCACAAGAATGGTTAAAAACCCTAATTGGACTAGGATAAACCTAGGGTGGACGAAAATGACCTAAATGTTCATCCAATGACATAAACACACCTATTGGATGCACAAGATTGCTTAAAAACCCTAATTTG
>NW_027339431.1:2459548-2460373 GCF_000331145.2 Cicer arietinum | reverse complement strand
AAATGAACGTATTGGATGCACAAGATTGGTTAAAAACCCTAATTGGACTAGAATAAACCTAGGGAGGACGAAAATCACCTAAACGTTTATCCAATGACACAAACGCGCCTATTGGATGCAAAAGATTTGTTAAAAACCCTAATTGGACTAGAATAAACCTAGGGACGATGAAAATGACCTAAATGTTAATCCGATGACACAAAGACACCAATTGGATGCACAAGATTGGTTAAAAACCCAAATTGGACTAGGATAAACCTAGGGAGGAGGAAAATGCCCTAAATGTTCATCCAATGACACAAACACCCCTATTCGACGCACAAGATTGTTTAAAAACCCTAGTTGGACAAGAATAAGTCTAGGGAGGATAAAATGAACTAAATGTTCATCCAATGACACAAACAAACCTATTGGATGCACAATATTGGTTAAAAACCCTAATTGGACTAGAATAAACCTAGGGAGGACAAAAATCACCTAAATGTTTATCCAATGACACAAACGCGCCTATTGGATGCACAAGATCGGTTAAAAACCCTAATTGGACTAGGATAAACCTAGGGAGGACGAAAATGACCTAAATGTTCATCCGATGACACAAACACACCTATTGGAAGCAAAAGATTGGTTAAAAACCCGAATTGGACTAGGATAAACCTAGGGAGGATGAAAATGACCTAAATGTTCATCCAATGACACAAACACACCTATTCGATGCACAAGATTGGTTAAAAACCTTAATTCGACTAGGATAAACCTTAAGCCTAAATGTTCAACCAATGACACAAACACACCTATTGGATGCACAAGATTGGTTAAAAACCC
>NW_027339431.1:2453684-2459048 GCF_000331145.2 Cicer arietinum | reverse complement strand
AATGACACAAACAAAGCTATTGGATGCACAAGATTGGTTAAAAACCCTAATTGGACTAGAATATGTTGGTTGGTACGACCTCGTAATAATCGGAATATATCTGAATGTATTAGTTCTTTAAGAAATTAAATCAATTTCATACACACAGCGGAATTTAAATTGTGGCATACAAGATTAGCAAGTTTTATTAGATTGATATGAGATTAATCAAGATGCATACAAGTCAAATTATCAGATTAAACAATATTACTTATCACAGAATATGTTTAACATGCATCTAATATTAATCACATATACAGATATATCAAGATAGAAAATTAAAGGAGTTAAGGGTTAGAGAAGATTGCACCAAGAATTTATACTGGTTCAGTTGTCAACTTGACAACCTACATCCAGTCCTGACAATCCAAATGGATTTCAGATTTTCTTCTCCAATAGAAAGAATCAATTACAGATTGTCCAGTTTCCTCCCCGAAACCTATCTATCTTAATGATCTCTTTCCTATTGATCACCCTCTGATCCTTGTAGATACTCAGCAATCTAACACAGAATCAAAGTACGACTCTTTCTTGTTGAGCACTCTCACCCAAGAAAGTAGCCACCAGTTTCTAGCTGGCTTTTCTCGCTTTCGTTTTTGTTTCAAAGAATTATTACAAACAGAAATAAGGAAGAACAAAAAGTAGTCTTCAATCTTGGTCAATGTGGCTTCTCACAATTCTGGATATTCAAAGATTGTTTATGAGAACCCTTTTTCTTTCAATATCACTTTTCCAGCTATCTTATTGATTGTTGATAATCTCTTTTGCTGTGATCTGAAAAAGTAATCTCAGTGTATCAACCAAGTGTTATTGTATATCAAGAATATTCAAAGTGTATTTCAGATTATTATCATTGTTTGAAAGAATGATTGAAGACAGTTTATATAGTTTCTGAAAAACATATTAATCAATCGATTTACCAATCGATTTCGTAAAGTTATAAACCAGTCTAATCGATTTGCCAATCGATTATCGTGTGTCTTGTTTTTCTTGAATCTTGAAACTATATAAGCCAATCGATTTACCAATCGATTCTTTAAACAACATTTCTCAGTAATTATTGTTATGTTTAAACTGAAACACATATCAATCGATTTCGTAATCGATTTATTAAGTCTTCATAATCGATTAACAAATACTTAAAATCGATTTGGTCACAAGCTCAGAGTTCACTGGGTTTTCAAAAGTTATGTCAATCGATTTGCCAATCGATTGTGTTTAAGTCAGTGACTCATCTATTTTGATGTTAATCGACGTACCAATCGATTTGTAGTATTTGTCTGAAAACGTTCTTACCTGGGATTTAGTTCAATCGATTTCCCAATCGATTGCAACCAAATTTAACTTGATTGAAATTTTACAACATAGATTGTTCAATCGATTTGTATATCACAGGAAAAGTAATTTTGCAAGTGATATTTAAGCAATCGATTTGCTAATCGATTACCCTTAAAACTGGGGTATCACTGTGACTTGTCCAATCGATTTCCCAATCGATTTATTTCAATCAGGTTTACTTTGTGAAATGTATAATCGATTTGTCAATCGATTACCCTCAAAACTTGGGTGCTACTGACTTGTGCAATTTTCATTTCTAATTTAGTCAGTCGATTGCCCAATCGATTATACCAACACAAACAGTTGTGTTTCCTAACACCCTTGTTATGAAATCGATTTCCCAATCGATTTGCTTCAATCAAAAATCAACTTTTGTTGATTTCTTGTGTTCCAAGCAACCTGTTCCAAGTGTGTAGGATTTGATTGTTGTTCCTGAAATCTTGCTCAATTCAAATATTAGATTTATCATATAGTGTATGAACATTGTTGATTTGTTGATTATGTCAAAATTAGGAATCAAAGGATCAAAATCCAACAAAATAAACCTAGGGAGGACGAAAATCACCTAAATGTTTATCTAATGACACAAACACGCCTATTGGATCCACAAGATTGGTTAAAAACCCTAGTTGGACAGGAATAAGTCTAGGGAAAATGAAAATGACCTAGATGTTCATCCAATGACACAAACACACCTATTGGATGCACAAAATTGGTTAAAAACTATAATTGGACAAGAATAAGTCTTGGGAGGTACGAAAATGACCTAAATGTTTATCCAATGACACAAACAAAGCTATTGGATGCACAAGATTGGTTAAAATCCCTAATTGGACAAGAATACGCCTAAGGAGGACGGAAATGACCTAAATGTTCATCCTATGACAAAAATGAACTTATTGGTTGCACAAGATTGGTTAAAATCCCTAATTGGACAAGAATACGCCTAAGGAGGACGGAAATGACCTAAATGTTCATCCTATGACAAAAATGAACTTATTGGTTGCACAAGATTGGTTAAAATCCCTAATTGGACAAGAATAAGCCTAGGGAAGAAGCTATTGGATGCACAAGATTGGTTAAAAACCCTAATTGGACTAGAATAAACCTAGGGAGGACGAAAATCACCTAAATGTTTATCTAATGACACAAACACGCCTATTGGATTCACAAGATTGGTTAAAAACCCTAGTTGGACAGGAATAAGTCTAGGGAAAATGAAAATGACCTAGATGTTCATCCAATGACACAAACACACCTATTGGATGCACAAAATTGGTTAAAAACCTTAGTTGGACAACAATAACTCTAGGGAGGATGAAAATGACTTAAATGTTCATCCAATGACACAATCACAACTATTAGACAACTAATTGGACAAGAATAAGTCTTGGGAGGGACGAAAATGACCTAAATGTTTATCCAATGACACAAACAAAGCTATTGGATGCACAAGATAGGTTAAAAACCCTAATTGGACTAGAATAAACCTAGGGAGGACGAAAATGACCTAAATGTTTATCCAAAGACACAAACACGCCTATTGGATGCACAAGATTGGTTCAAAACCCTAATTGGACAAGAATAAGTATAGGGAGGATTAAAATGACCTAAATGTTCACCCAATGACACAAATGAACGTATTGGATGCACAAGATTGGTTAAAAACCCTAATTGGACTAGAATAAGCCAAGGGAAGACGAAAATGACCTAAAAAACCCTAATTGGACTAGAATAAGCCAAGGGAAGACGAAAATGACCTAAAAAACCCTAATTGGACTAGAATAAGCCAAGGGAAGACGAAAATGACCTAAAAAACCCTAATTGGACTAGAATAAGCCAAGGGAAGACGAAAATGACCTAAAAAACCCTAATTGGACTAGAATAAGCCAAGGGAAGACGAAAATGACCTAAAAAACCCTAATTGGACTAGAATAAGCCAAGGGAAGACGAAAATGACCTAAAAAACCCTAATTGGACTAGAATAAGCCAAGGGAAGACGAAAATGACCTAAAAAACCCTAATTGGACTAGAATAAGCCAAGGGAAGACGAAAATGACCTAAAAAACCCTAATTGGACTAGAATAAGCCAAGGGAAGACGAAAATGACCTAAAAAACCCTAATTGGACTAGAATAAGCCAAGGGAAGACGAAAATGACCTAAAAAACCCTAATTGGACTAGAATAAGCCAAGGGAAGACGAAAATGACCTAAAAAACCCTAATTGGACTAGAATAAGCCAAGGGAAGACGAAAATGACCTAAAAAACCCTAATTGGACTAGAATAAGCCAAGGGAAGACGAAAATGACCTAAAAAACCCTAATTGGACTAGAATAAGCCAAGGGAAGACGAAAATGACCTAAAAAACCCTAATTGGACTAGAATAAGCCAAGGGAAGACGAAAATGACCTAAAAAACCCTAATTGGACTAGAATAAGCCAAGGGAAGACGAAAATGACCTAAAAAACCCTAATTGGACTAGAATAAGCCAAGGGAAGACGAAAATGACCTAAAAAACCCTAATTGGACTAGAATAAGCCAAGGGAAGACGAAAATGACCTAAAAAACCCTAATTGGACTAGAATAAGCCAAGGGAAGACGAAAATGACCTAAAAAACCCTAATTGGACTAGAATAAGCCAAGGGAAGACGAAAATGACCTAAAAAACCCTAATTGGACTAGAATAAGCCAAGGGAAGACGAAAATGACCTAAAAAACCCTAATTGGACTAGAATAAGCCAAGGGAAGACGAAAATGACCTAAAAAACCCTAATTGGACTAGAATAAGCCAAGGGAAGACGAAAATGACCTAAAAAACCCTAATTGGACTAGAATAAGCCAAGGGAAGACGAAAATGACCTAAAAAACCCTAATTGGACTAGAATAAGCCAAGGGAAGACGAAAATGACCTAAAAAACCCTAATTGGACTAGAATAAGCCAAGGGAAGACGAAAATGACCTAAAAAACCCTAATTGGACAAGAATATGCCAAGGGAAGACGAAAATGACCTAAATGTTTATCCAATAACACAAACAAAGCTATTGGATGCACAAGATTGGTTAAAAACCCTAATTGGACTAGAATAAGCCAAGGGAAGACGAAAATGACCTAAATGTTTATCCAATGACACAAACAAAGCTATTGGATGCACAAGATTGGTTAAAAACCCTAATTGGACTAGAATAAACATAGGGAGGACGAAAATGACAAAATGTTCATCCAACGACACAAATGATCGTATTGGATGCACTAGATTGGTTAAAAACCCTAATTGGCCAAGAATAGGCCTAGGGACGGTGAAAATGACCTAAATGTTCATCCATTGACAGAAACACACCTATTGGATGCACAAGATTGTTTAAAACCCCTAATTGGGCTAGAATAAATCTAGGGAGGACGAAAATGACCAAAATGTTCATCCAATGACACAAAGGAACTTATTGGATGCACAAGATTAGTTAAAAACCCTAATTGGACAAGAATACGCCAATGAGGGACGAAAATGACCATAATGTTCATCCAATGACACAAACACACCTATTGGATGCACAAGATTTGTAAAAACCCTAATTGGACAAGAATAAGCCTAGGGAGGACGAAAATGACCTAAATGGTCATCGAATGATGCAAACACACCAATTAAATGCACAAGATTGGTTAAAAATCTTAATTTGACTAGGATAAACCTAGGGAGGACGAAAATGACCTAAATGTTCATCCTATAACACAAATGAACTTATTGGATGCACAAGAATGGTTAAAAACCCTAATTGGACAAGAGTAAGCAAAGTAAGGACGAAAATGGCCTCAATGTTCAACCAATGACACAAACACACCTATTGGATGCACAAGATTGGTTAAAATCCCTAGTTGGACAAGGACAAGTCTAGGGAGGATGAAAATGACCTAAAAGTACATCCTATGACACAAATACGCCTATTGGATGCACAAGATAGGTTAAAAACCCTAATTCGACAAGAATAAG
>NW_027339431.1:2451673-2452116 GCF_000331145.2 Cicer arietinum | reverse complement strand
ATACAAACACACCTATTGGATGCACAAGATTGGTTAAAAACCCTAATTGGACAAGAATAAGCCAAGGGAGGACGAAAATGACCTAAATGTTCATCCAATGATACAAACACACCTATTGGATGCACAAGATTGGTTAAAAACCCTAATTGGACAAGAATAAGCCAAGGGAGGACGAAAATGACCTAAATGTTCATCCAATGACACAAACACACCTATTGGATGCACAAGATTGATTTAAAACCATAGTTGGACTAGAATAAGTCTAGGGAGGATGAAAATGACCTAGATGTTCATGCAATGACACAAACACCAAATGAACTTATTGGATGCATAAGATTGGTTAAAAACCCTAATTAAACAAGAATAAGCCAAGGGAGGACGAAAATGACCTAAATGTTCATCCAATGACACAAACACACCTATTGGATGCACAAGATTGGTTT
>NW_027339431.1:2440447-2451536 GCF_000331145.2 Cicer arietinum | reverse complement strand
GAAGGTCACAAAATTTTGTGAGGGCTTTTGCAGCCACAAAAGACAGGCATTTGTGAGGGCGTTTGCAGCCACAAAAGTCTGTCTTTGTGAGGGCATAGGCCGCCACAAAGGACAGGCTGAATTTTTCTGATTGGACCTTTGTGAGGGCCCAGGCCGCCACAAATGCCATCCTGATTAAAAAATAATATATTTTGTGAGGGCTTGGCCGCCACAAAATATTACGTATTTAATAAATTAATTTTTAAATTCAAAATTAATAGTTTATTATAATATTATATATAATAAATTAATATAAATATAATATTAAAATTTAAATTATAATTAAATTTAAAATATAAAGTAATTATAAATTAAATTTAATATATAATAAACTAATCTTAATATAATTAAAATTTTAAAATAAAATATTTAAATTAAAATTAAAGATTAATAATTAAATTAAAGATTAAAGCCACAAAATCCAGTTAAATATTTAAAAATTTGTGAGGGCTTTTTCAGCCACAAATAAAGACCAATTTCAATTTTGGCATTTGTGAGGGCTTTTTCGGTCACTAATTTGTGAGGGTTTTAATCGGCCACAAAATATTTATAAAGTTGGCCACAAAATGATGTTTTTCTTGTAGTGATGTTCATCCAATAACACAAACACACCCATTGGATGCACAAGATTTGTTAAAAACCCTAATTCGACAAGAATAAGCCAAGGGAGGACGAAAATTACCTAAATGTTCATCTAATGAGACAAACACACCTATTGGATGCACAAGATTTGTTAAAAACCCTAATTGGACAAGACTAAGCCAAGGGAAGACGAAAATGACCTAAATGTTTATCCAATGACAAAAACAAAGCTATTGGATGCACAAGATTGGTTAAAACCCCTAATTGGACTAGAATAAACCTAGGGAGGACGAAAATGACCTAAATGTTTATCCAAGGACACAAACAAGCCTATGGGATTAACAAGATTGGTTAAAAACCCTAATTGGACAACAATAAGTCTAGGGAGGATTAAAATGACCTAAATGTTCACCCAATGACACAAATGAACATATTGGATGCACAAGATTGGTTAAAAACCCTAATTGGACAACAATAAGCCAAGGGAGGACGAAAATGACCTAAATGTTCATCCAATGACACAAACACACCTATAGGATGCACAAGATTGGTTTAAAACCATAGTTAGACTAGAATAAGTCTAGGGAGGATGAAAATAACCTAGATGTTCATCCAATAACACAAACACACCCATTGGATGCACAAGATTGGTTAAAAACCCTAATTCGGCAAGAATAAGCCAAGGGAGGACAAAAATTACCTAAATGAACATCTAATGAGACAAACACACCTATTGGATGCACAAGATTTGTTAAAAACCCTAATTGGACAAGAATATGCCAAGGGAAGACGAAAATGACCTAAGTGTTTATCCAATGACACAAACAAAGCTATTGGATGCACAAGATTGGTTAAAGGAGGACGAAAATCACCTAAATGTTTATCCAATGACACAAACACGCCTATTGGATGCACAAGATTGGTTAAAAACCCTAATTGGACTAGAATAATCCGAGGGAGGACGAAAATGACCTAAATGTTCATCCTATGACAGAAACACACCTATTGAATGCACAAGATTGGTTAAAAATACTAATTGGACAAGAATAAACCTAGGAAGGACGAAAATGACCTAAATGTTCATTCTGTGACACAAACACACCTATTGGATGCACAAGATTGGTTAAAAACCCTAATTTGAATAGAATAAACATATGGAGGACGAAAATGACCTAGATGTTCATCCAATGACACAAATGAACTTATTGGATGCACAAGATTCGTTAATAACCCTAATTGGACTAGAATAATCCGAGGGAGGACGAAAATGACCTAGATGTTCATCCAATGACACAAATGAACTTATTGGATGCACAAGATTCGTTAATAACCCTAATTGGACTAGAATAATCCGAGGGAGGACGAAAATGACCTAGATGTTCATCCAATGACACAAACACACCTATTGGATGCACAAGATTGGTTAAAAACCCTAATTTGAATAGAATAAACATATGGAGGACGAAAATGACCTAAATGTTCATCCAACGACACAAATGAACGTATTGGATGCACAAGATTGGTTAAAAACCCAAATTGGACAAGAATAAGCCTAGGGACGACGAAAATGAACTAAATGTTCATTCAATGACAGAAACACACCATTTGGATGCACAAGATTGGTTAAAACCCCTAATTGGGATAGAATAAACCTAGGGAGGACAAAAATGACCAAAATGATCATCCAATGGCTAAAATGAACTTATTGGATGCACAAGATTGGTTAAAAACCCAATGACACAAATGAACTTATTGGATGCACAAGATTGGTTAAAAACCGTAATTGGACAAAAATAAACCAAGGGATGACGAAAATGACCTAAATGTTCATCCAATGACACAAACACACCTATTGGATGCACAAGATTTGTAAAAACCCTAATTCGACAAGAATAAGTCAAGGAAGGACAAAAATCACCTTAATGTTCATCCAATGATACAAACACACCTATTGGATGCACAAGATTGGTTAAAAACCCTAATTGGACAAGAATAAGCCAAGGGAGGATGAAAATGACCTAAATATCATCCAATGACACAAACACACCTATTGGATGCACAAGATTGGTTTAAAACCATAGTTGGACTAGAATAAGCCTAGGGAGGACGAAAATCACCTAAATGTGCATCCAATGACACAATTGAACTTATTGGATGCACAAGATTAGTTAATAACCCCAATTGGACAAGAATAAGCCAAGGAAGGACGACAATGACCTAAATGTTCATCCAATGATACAAACACACCTATTGGATGCAGAAGATATGTTACAAACCCTTATTTGACAAGAATAAGACTAGGGAGAACGAAAATGACCTAAATGTTCATCCAAAGATGCAAACAAAGCTATTGGATGCACAAGATTGGTTAAAAACCCTAATTGGACTAGAATAATCCTAGGGAGGACAAAACTGACCTAAATGTTCATCCAATGATACAAATGAACTCATTGGATGCACAAGATTGGTTAAAAATCCTAATTGGACATGAATAAGCAAAGGAAGGACGAAAATGGCCTAAATGTTCAACCAATGACACAAACACACCTATTGGATGCACAAGATTGGTTAAAAATCCTAATTGGACATGAATAAGCAAAGGAAGGACGAAAATGGCCTAAATGTTCAACCAATGACACAAACACACCTATTGGATGCACAAGATTGGTTAAAAATCCTAATTGGACATGAATAAGCAAAGGAAGGACGAAAATGGCCTAAATGTTCAACCAATGACACAAACACACCTATTGGATGCACAAGATTGGTTAAAAATCCTAATTGGACATGAATAAGCAAAGGAAGGACGAAAATGGCCTAAATGTTCAACCAATGACACAAACACACCTATTGGATGCACAAGATTGGTTAAAAATCCTAATTGGACATGAATAAGCAAAGGAAGGACGAAAATGGCCTAAATGTTCAACCAATGACACAAACACACCTATTGGATGCACAAGATTGGTTAAAAATCCTAATTGGACATGAATAAGCAAAGGAAGGACGAAAATGGCCTAAATGTTCAACCAATGACACAAACACACCTATTGAATGCACAAGATTGGTTAAAAACCCTAATTTGACTAGGATAAACCTAGGGAAGACGAAAATGACCTTAATGTTTATCCTATAACACAAATGAATTTATTGGATGCACAAGATTGGTTAAAAATCCTAATTGGACATGAATAAGCAAAGGAAGGACGAAAATGGCCTAAATGTTCAACCAATGACACAAACACACCTATTGGATGCACAAGATTGGTTAAAAACCCTAATTGGACAAGAATAAGCTTAGGGAGGACGAAAATGACCTAAATGTTCGTCCAATGACACAAACACACCTATTGGATGCCCAAGATTGGTTAAAAGCCCTAATTGGACTAGAATAAACCTAGGGATGACGAAAATGACCTAAATGTTCATCCAATGACACAAATGAACTTATTGGATGCACAAGATTGGTTAAAAACCCAAATTGGACAAGAATTAGCCAAGGGAGGACGATAATGGCCTAAATGTTCAACCAATGACATAAACACACCTATAGGATGTACAAGATTGGTTAAAAACCTTAATTGGACAAGAATATGTCTAGGGAGGATTAAAATGACCTAAATGTTCATCCAATGACACAAACAAACCTATTGGATGCACAAGATTGGTTAAAAACCCTAATTGGACTAGAATAAATCTAGGGAGGACGAAAATCACCTAAATGTTTATCCAATGACAAACACGCCTATTGGGTGCACAAGATTTGTTAAAAACCCTAATTGGACTAGAATAATCCCAAGGAGGACGAAAATGACCTAAATGTTCATCTGATGACAGAAACACAGCTATTGAATGCACAAGATTGGGTAAAAACCCTAATTTGACTAGTATAAACCTAGGGAAGACGAAAATGACCTTAATGTTCATCCTATAACACAAATGAATTTATTGGATGCACAAGACTGGTTAAAAACCCTAATTTGACTAGAATAAACATAGGGAGGACGAAAATGACCTAAATATTCATCCAACGACACAAATGAACGTATTGGATGCACAAGATTGGTTAAAAACCCTAATTGGACAAGAATAAGCCTAGGGACGACGAAAACGAACTAAATGTTCATCCAATGACAGAAACACACCTATTGGATGCACAAGATTGGTTAAAACCCCTAATTGGGATAGAATAAACCTAGGGAGGACGAAAATGACCAAAATGTTTATCCAATGACTAAAATGAACTTATTGGATGAACAAGATTGGTTAAAAACCCTAATTGGACAAGCATACGCCAAGGGAGGACGAAAATAACCTAAATGTTCATCCAATGACACAAACACACGTATTGAAAGCACAAGATTGGTTTAAAACCATAGTTGGACTAGAATAAGTCTAGGGAGGATGAAAATGACCTAGATGTTCATCCAATAACACAAACACACCTAATGGATGCACAAGATTGGTTAAAAAAACGAATTCGACAAGAATAACCCAAGGGAGGACGAAAATTACCTAAATGTTCATCTAATGAGACAAACACACCTATTGGATGCACAAGATTGGTTAAAAATCCTAATTAGACAAGAATAAGCCAAGGAAGGACGAAAATGACCTAAATATTCATCCAATGACACAAACAAACCTATTGGATGCACAAGATTGGTTAAAAATCCTAATTAGACAAGAATAAGCCAAGGAAGGACGAAAATGACCTAAATATTCATCCAATGACACAAACAAACCTATTGGATGCACAAGATTGGTAGAAAACCCTAATTGGACAAGAATAAGCCTAGGGAAGACGAAAATGCCCTAAATATTTATCCAATGACACAAACAAACCTATTCGATGCACAACATTGGTTAAAAACAAAAATTGGACTAGAATAAACCTAGGAAGGATGAAATTGACCTAAATGTTCATCCAATGACACAACTGAACTTATTGGATGCACAAGATTGGTTAAAAATCCTAATTAGACAAGAATAAGCCAAGGAAGGACGAAAATGACCTAAATGTTCATCGAATGACACAAACACACCTATTGGATGCACAAGATTGGTTAAAAATCCTAATTAGACAAGAATAAGCCAAGGAAGGACGAAAATGACCTAAATGTTCATCGAATGACACAAACACACCTATTGGATGCACAAGATTGGTTAAAAATCCTAATTAGACAAGAATAAGCCAAGGAAGGACGAAAATGACCTAAATGTTCATCGAATGACACAAACACACCTATTGGATGCACAAGATTGGTTAAAAATCCTAATTAGACAAGAATAAGCCAAGGAAGGACGAAAATGACCTAAATGTTCATCGAATGACACAAACACACCTATTGGATGCACAAGATTGGTTAAAAACCCTAATTGGACAAGAATAAGCCTAGGGAGGACGAAAATGACCTAAATGTTCATCGAATGATGCAAACACATCAATTGGATGCACAAGATTGTTAAAAATCTTAATTTGACTAGGATAAACCTAGGCAGGACGAAAATGACCTAAATGTTCATCCTATAACACAAATGAACTTATTGGATGCACAAGATAGGTTAAAAACCCTAATTCGACAAGAATAAGTCAAGGAAGGACAAAAATCACCTTAATGTTCATCCAATGATACAAACACACCTATTGGATGCACAAGATAGGTTAAAAACCCTAATTCGACAAGAATAAGTCAAGGAAGGACAAAAATCACCTTAATGTTCATCCAATGATACAAACACACCTATTGGATGCACAAGATAGGTTAAAAACCCTAATTCGACAAGAATAAGTCAAGGAAGGACAAAAATCACCTTAATGTTCATCCAATGATACAAACACACCTATTGGATGCACAAGATTGGTTAAAAACCCTAATTGGATAAGAATAAGCCAAGGGAGGATCAAAATGACCTAAATGTTCATCCAATGACACAAACACACCTATTGGATGCACAAGATTGGTTTAAAACCATAGTTGGACAAGAATAAGCCTAGGGAGGACGAAAATCACCTAAATGTGCATCCAATGACACAATTGAACTTATTGGATGCACAAGATTAGTTAAACACCCCAATTGGACAAGAATAAGCCAAGGAAGGACGACAATGACCTAAATGTTCATCCAATTATACAAACACACCTATTGGATGCAGAAGATATGTTACAAACCCTTATTTGACAAGAATAAGACTAGGGAGGATTAAAATGACCTACTTGTTCATCCAAAGATGCAAACAAAGCTATTGGATGCACAAGATTGGTTAAAAACCCTAATTGGACTAGAATAAGCCAAGGAAGGACGAAAATGACCTAAATTTTCATCCAATGACACAAACACACCTATTGGATGCACAAGATTGGTTAAAAACCCTAATTGGACAAGAATAAGCCAAGGAAGGACGAAAATGACCTAAATTTTCATCCAATGACACAAACACACCTATTGGATGCACAAGATTGGTTAAAAACCCTAATTGGACAAGAATAAGCCAAGGAAGGACGAAAATGACCTAAATTTTCATCCAATGACACAAACACACCTATTGGATGCACAAGATTGGTTAAAAACCCTAATTGGACAAGAATAAGCCAAGGAAGGACGAAAATGACCTAAATTTTCATCCAATGACACAAACACACCTATTGGATGCACAAGATTGGTTAAAAACCCTAATTGGACAAGAATAAGCCAAGGAAGGACGAAAATGACCTAAATTTTCATCCAATGACACAAACACACCTATTGGATGCACAAGATTGGTTAAAAACCCTAATTGGACAAGAATAAGCCAAGGAAGGACGAAAATGACCTAAATTTTCATCCAATGACACAAACACACCTATTGGATGCACAAGATTGGTTAAAAACCCTAATTGGACAAGAATAAGCCAAGGAAGGACGAAAATGACCTAAATTTTCATCCAATGACACAAACACACCTATTGGATGCACAAGATTGGTTAAAAACCCTAATTGGACAAGAATAAGCCAAGGAAGGACGAAAATGACCTAAATTTTCATCCAATGACACAAACACACCTATTGGATGCACAAGATTGGTTAAAAACCCTAATTGGACAAGAATAAGCCAAGGAAGGACGAAAATGACCTAAATTTTCATCCAATGACACAAACACACCTATTGGATGCACAAGATTGGTTAAAAACCCTAATTGGACAAGAATAAGCCAAGGAAGGACGAAAATGACCTAAATTTTCATCCAATGACACAAACACACCTATTGGATGCACAAGATTGGTTAAAAACCCTAATTGGACAAGAATAAGCCAAGGAAGGACGAAAATGACCTAAATTTTCATCCAATGACACAAACACACCTATTGGATGCACAAGATTGGTTAAAAACCCTAATTGGACAAGAATAAGCCAAGGAAGGACGAAAATGACCTAAATTTTCATCCAATGACACAAACACACCTATTGGATGCACAAGATTGGTTAAAAACCCTAATTGGACAAGAATAAGCCAAGGAAGGACGAAAATGACCTAAATTTTCATCCAATGACACAAACACACCTATTGGATGCACAAGATTGGTTAAAAACCCTAATTGGACAAGAATAAGCCAAGGAAGGACGAAAATGACCTAAATTTTCATCCAATGACACAAACACACCTATTGGATGCACAAGATTGGTTAGAAACCCTAATTGGACTAGAATAAACCTAGCAAGGACGGAAATGACCTAAATATTCATCCAATGACACAAACACACCTATTGGATGCACAAGATTGGTTAAAAACCCTAATTGGACAAGAATAAGTTTAGGGAGGACGAAATTGACCTAAATGTTCATCCTGTGACACAAACACACCTATTGGATGCACAAGGTTGGTTAAAAACCCTAATTTGACTAGAATAAACATAGGGAGGACGAAAATGACCTAAATGTTCATCCAACGACACTAATGAACGTATTGGATGCACAAGATTGGTTAAACACCCTAATTGGGCAAGAATAAGCCTAGGGACGACGAAAACGAACTAAATGTTCATCCAATGACAGAAACACACCTATTGGATGCAAAAGATTGGTTAAAACCCCTAATTGGGATAGAATAAACCTATGGAGGACGAAAATGACCAAAATGTTCATCCAATGTCTAAAATGAACTTATTGGATGAACAAGATTGGTTAAAAACCCTAATTGGACAAGAATAAGCCAAGGGAGGACGAAAATAACCTAAATGTTCATCCAATGACACAAACACACCTATTGAATGCACAAGATTGGTTTAAAACCATAGTTGGACTAGAATAAGTCTAGGGAGGATGAAAATGACCTAGATGTTCATCCAATAACACAAACACACCTAATGGATGCACAAGATTGGTTAAAAAAACTAATTCGACAAGAATAAGCCAAGGGAGGACGAAAATTACCTAAATGTTCATCTAATGAGACAAACACACCTATTAGATGCACAAGATTGGTAGAAAACCCTAATTGGACAAGAATTAGCCAAGGGAGGACGAAAATGACCTAAATGTTCATCCAATGACACAAACACATGTATTAGATGCACAAGATTGGTTAAAAACCCTAATTGGACTAGAATAAGCCAAGGGAGGACGAAAATAACCTAAATGTTCATCCAATGACACAAACACATGTATTAGATGCACAAGATTGGTTAAAAACCCTAATTGGACTAGAATAAGCCAAGGGAGGACGAAAATAACCTAAATGTTCATCCAATGACACAAACACATGTATTAGATGCACAAGATTGGTTAAAAACCCTAATTGGACTAGAATAAGCCAAGGGAGGACGAAAATAACCTAAATGTTCATCCAATGACACAAACACATGTATTAGATGCACAAGATTGGTTAAAAACCCTAATTGGACTAGAATAAGCCAAGGGAGGACGAAAATAACCTAAATGTTCATCCAATGACACAAACACATGTATTAGATGCACAAGATTGGTTAAAAACCCTAATTGGACTAGAATAAGCCAAGGGAGGACGAAAATGACCTAAATGTTCATCCAATGACACAAACACATGTATTAGATGCACAAGATTGGTTAAAAACAATAATTGGACAAGGATAAACCTTGGGAGGACGAAAATGACCTAAATGTTCATCCTATAACACAAATGAACTTATTGGATGCACAAGATTGGTTAAAAACCCTAATTGGACAAGAATAAGCCAAGGAAGGACGAAAATGACCTAAATATTCATCCAATGACACAAACAAACCTATTGGATGCACAAGACTGGTTAAAAACCCTAATTGGACTAGAATAAGCCAAGGGAGGACGAAAATAACCTAAATGTTCATCCAATGACACAAACACACCTATTGGATGCACAAGATTGGTTTAAAACCATAGTTGGACTAGAATAAGCCTAGGGAGGACGAAAATCACCTAAATGTTCATCCAATGACACAAATGAACTTATTGGATGCACAAGATTAGTTAAAAACCCCAATTGGACAAGAATAAGCCAAGGAAGGACGAAAATGACCTAAAAGTTCATCCAATGATACAAACACACCTATTGGATGCACAAGATATGTTACAAACCCTTATTTGACAAGAATAAGCCTAGGGAGGACGAAAATGACCTAAATGTTCATCCAAAGATGCAAACACACCTATTGGAAGCACAAGATTGGTTAAAAACCCTAATTGGACTAGGATAAACCTTGGGAGGACGAAAATGACCTAAATGTTCGTCCAATGACACAAACACACCTATTGGATGCACAAGATTTGTTAAAAATCCTAATTGGACTAGAATAAACCTAGGGAGGACGAAAATCACCTAAATGTTTATCCAATGACAAACACGCCTATTGGATGCACAAGATTTGTTAAAAACCCTAATTGGACTAGAATAATCCTAGGGAGGACGATTCTAATTGGACAAGAATAAGCAAAGGAAGGACCAAAATGGCCTAAATGTTCAACCAATGACTCAAAGACACCTATTAGATGCACAACCCCAATTGGACAAGAATAAGCTTAGGGAGGACGAAAATGACCTAAATGTTCGTCCAATGACACAAACACACCTATTGGATGCACAAGATCGGTTAAAAACCTTAATTGGACTAGAATAAACCTAGGGAGGACGAAAATGACTTAAATGTTCATCCAATGACACAAAAGAACTTATTGGATGCACAAGATTGGTTAAAAACCCTAATTGGACAAGAATTAGCCAAGGGAGGACGAAAATGACCTAAATGTTCATCCAATGACACAAACACACCTATTGGATGCACAAGATTGGTTTAAAACCATAGTTGGACTAGAATAAGTCTAGGGAGGATGAAAATGACCTATACTACAAGAAATAGTGGTTTTTGTGAGGGCCAAAAGCCCTCACAAAGGGATATAATCAGCCACAAATGTGGATTTTGTGAGGGCTTTTGGCAGCCACAAAGAAGCTGGTCACAAAATTTTGTGAGGGCTT
>NW_027339431.1:2430922-2438561 GCF_000331145.2 Cicer arietinum | reverse complement strand
TATTGGATGCACAAGATTCGTTAAAAACCCTAATTTGACTAGAATAAACATAGGGAGGACGAAAACGACCTAAATGTTCATCCAACGACACAAATGAACGTATTTGATGCACAAGATTTGTTAAAAACCCTAATTGGACAAGAATAAGCCTATGGACGATGAAAATGACCTAAATGTTCATCCAGTGACAGAAACAAAAATATTGGATGCACAAGATTGGTTAAAACCCCTAATTGGACTAGAATAAACCTAGGGAGGACGAAAATGACCAAAATGTTCATCCAATGACACAAAGGAACTTATTGGATGCACAAGATTGGTTAAAACCCTAATTGGACAAGAATAAGCCAAGGGAGGACGAAAATGACCTAAATGTTCATCCTATGACACAAACACACCTATTGGATGCACAAGATTGGTTTAAAATCATAGTTGGACTAGAATAAGTCTAGGGAGGATGAAAATGACCTAGATGTTCATCCAATAACACAAACACACCTATTGGATGCACAAGATTGGTTAAAAACCCTTATTCGACAAGAATAACAAAAGGGAGCACGAAAATTACCTAAATGTTCATCTAATGAGACAAACACACCTATTGGATGCACAAGATTGGTTAAAAACCATAATTGGACAAGAATAAGTCTAGGGAGGACGAAAATGAACTAAATGTTCATCCTATGACACAAATGAACTTATTGGATGCACAAGATTGGTTAAAAACCATAATTGGACAAGAATAAGTCTAGGGAGGACGAAAATGAACTAAATGTTCATCCTATGACACAAATGAACTTATTGGATGCACAAGATTGGTTAAAAACCATAATTGGACAAGAATAAGTCTAGGGAGGACGAAAATGAACTAAATGTTCATCCTATGACACAAATGAACTTATTGGATGCACAAGATTGGTTAAAAACCCTTATTGGACAAGAATAAGCCAAAGGCGGACGAAAATGAGCTAAATGTTCATCCAATGATACAAACACGCCTATTGGATGCACAAGATTGGTTTAAAACCATAGTTGGACTATAATAAGTCTAGGGAGGATGACAATGACCTAGATATTCATCCAATAACACCAACACACCTATTGGATGCACAAGATTGGTTAAAAACCCTAATTCGACAATAATAAGCCAAGGGAGGACGAAAATTACCTAAATGTTCATCTAATGAGACAAACAAACCTATTGGATGCACAAGATTGGTTAAAAACCCTAATTGGACAAGAATAAGCCTAGGGAGGACGAAAATGACCTAAATGTTCATCCAATGACACAAATGAACTTATTGGATGCACAAGATTGGTTAAAAACCCTAATTGGACAAGAACAAGTCTAGGGAGGACGAAAATGACCTAAATGTTCATCCTATTGCACAACTAAACTTTTTGGATGCACTAGATTGGTTAAAAATCCTAATTGGACAAGAATTAGCCAAGGAAGGACGAAAATGACCTAAATGTTCATGCAATGACACAAACAAACCTATTGGATGCACAAGATTGGTTAAAAACCCTAATTGGACAAGAACAAGTCTAGGGAGGACGAAAATGACCTAAATGTTCATCCAATGACACAAATGAACTTATTGGATGCACAAGATTGGTTAAAAACCCTAATTGGACAAGAACAAGTCTAGGGAGGACGAAAATGACCTAAATGTTCATCCAATGACACAAATGAACTTATTGGATGCACAAGATTGGTTAAAAACCCTAATTGGACTAGAATAAACCTAGGGAGGACGAAAATCACCTTAATGTTTATCCAATGACACAAACACGCTTATTGGATGCACAAGATTGGTTAAAAACCATAGTTGGACTAGAATAAACCTATGGAGGACGAAAATGACCTAAATGTTCATCCAATGACACAAATGAACTTATTGGATGCACAAGATTGGTTTAAAACCATAGTTGAACTAGAATAAGTCTAGGGAGGACAAAATGACCTAGATGTTCATCCCATAACACAAACACACCTATTGGATGCCCAAGATTGGTTAAAAATCGTAATTCGAAAAGAATAAGCCAAGGGAGGACGAAAATTACCTAAATGTTCATCTAATGAGACAAACAAAACTATTGGATGCACAAGATTGGATAAAAATCCTAATTGGACAAGAATAAGCCAAGGAAGACGAAAATGCCCTAAACATTTATCCAATGACACAAACAAACCTATTGGATTCACAACATTGGTTAAAAACAATAATTGGACTAGAATAAACCTAGGAAGGACGAAAATGACCTAAATGTTCATCCAATGACACAACTGAACTTATTGGATGCACAAGATTGGTTAAAAACAATAATTGGACTAGAATAAACCTAGGAAGGACGAAAATGACCTAAATATTCATCCAACGACACAAACACACCTATTGGATGCACAAGGTTTGTTAAAAAACCTAATTGGACAAGAATAAGCCTAAGGAGGGCGAAAATGCCCTAAATGTTAATCCAATGATGCAAACACACCTATTGGATGCACAATATTGGTTAAAAACATTAATTTGACTACGATAAACCTAGGGAGGACGAAAATTACCTAAATGTTCATCCTATAACACAAATGAACTTATTGGATGCACAAGATTGGTTAAAAACCCTAATTGTACAAGAATAAGCCAAGGAAGACGAAAATGCCCTAAACATTTATCCAATGACACAAACAAACCTATTGGATGCACAACATTGGTTAAAAACAATAATTGGACTAGAATAAACCTAGGAAGGAAGAAAATGACCTAAATGTTCATCCAAGGACACCAATGAACTTATTGGATGCACAAGATTGGTTAAAAACTCTTATTGGACAAGAATAAGCCAAGGGAGGACGAAAATGGCCTAAATGTTCAACCAATGACACAAACACACCTATTGGACGAACAAGATTGGTTAAAAACCCTAATTCGACAAGAAAAAGCTTAGGGAGGACGAAAATGACCTAACTGTTCATCCAATGACACAAAAACACCTATTGGATGCACAATATTGGTTTAAAACAATAGTTGGACTACAATAAGCCTAGGGAGGACGAAAATCACCTAAATGTTCATCCGATGACACAAATGAGTTTATTGGATGCAGAAGATTAGTTAAAAACCCTAATTGGACAATAATAAGCCATGGAAGGACGAAAATGACCTTAATGTTCATCCAATGACACAACACACTTATTGGATGCACAAGATTAGTTAAAAACCCTAATTGGACTAGAATAAGTCTAGGGAGGACGAAAATGACCTAAATGTTCATCCTGTGACACTACACACCTAATGGATGCACAAGAATGGTTAAAAACCCTAATTTGACTAGAATAAACATAGCGAGGACGAAAATAACCTAAATGTTCATCCAACGACACAAATGAAAGTATTGGATGCACATGATTGGTTAAAAACCCTAATTGGACAAGAATAGGCCTAGGGACGACGAAAATGAACTAAATGTTCATCCAATGACAGAAACACACCTATTGGATGCCCAAGATTGGTTAAAACCCCTAATTGGGATAGAATAAACCTAGGGAGGACGAAAATGACCAAAATGTTCATCCAATGACACAAATGAACTTATTGGATGCACAAGATTGATTAAAACCCGTAATTGGAAGAGAATAAGCTAAGGGAGGACGAAAATGACCTAAATGTTCATCCAATGACACAAACACACCTATTGAATGCGCAAGATTGGTTTAAAACCATAGTTGGACTAGAATAAGTCTAGGGAGGATGAAAATGACCTAGATGTTCATCCAATAACACAAACACACCTATTGGATGCACAAGATTGGTTAAAAACCCTAATTCGACAAGAATAAGCCAAGGGAGGGCGAAAATTACCTAAATGTTCATCTAATGAGACAAACACACCTATTGGATGCACAAGATTGGTAAAAAACCCTAATTGGACAAGAATAAGCCATGGGAAGACGAAAATGCCCTAAATATTTATCCAATGACACAACCACACCTATTGGATGCACAAGATTGGTTAAAAACCCTAATTGGACTAGAATAAACCTAGGAAGGACGAAAATGACCAAAATGTTCATCCAATTACACAAATGAACTTATTGGATGCACAAGATTTGTTAAAAACCCTAATTGGACAAGAATAAGCCAAGGGAGGACGAAAATGGCCTAAATATTCAACCAATGACACAAAACACCTATTGGATGCACAAGATTGGTTAAAAACCCTAATTGAACAAGAATAAACTTGGGAGGACGAAAATGACCTAAATGTTCATCCAATGACAGAAACACACCTATTGGATGCACAAGATTGGTTAAAACCCCTAATTGGGCTAGAATAAACTTAGGGAAGACAAAAATGACCAAAATGTTCATCCAATGAAACAAATGAACTTATTGGATGCACAAGATTGCTTAAAAACCCTAATTCGACAAGAATAAGTCAAGGAAGGACGAAAATGACCTTAATGTTCATCCAATGACACAAACACACCTATTGGATGCACAAGATTGGTTAAAAGCCCTAGTTGGACAAGAATAACTCTAGGGAGGATGAAAATGACCTAAATGTTCGTCCAATGACACTAACACACCATTTGGATGCACAAGATTTGTTAAAAATCCTAATTGGAAAAGAATAAGCCTAGGGAGGACGAAAATGACCTAAATGTTCATCCAATGACACAAACACACCTATTGGATGCACAAGATTGGTTAAAAACCCTAATTGGACTAGGATAAACCTAGGGTTTTTAACCAAATCAAAGCAAACTAAGTATTAATACAAACCAAATTAAAATATATAAAGTTTATCCTAATTTATTAAAATATGAATCATCTTCATGCTCTTGAGATCCTTATCATTCCCTCTTTCTTGAAGAAATTCAGCCACGAATTTAAGCTCCATTATATCATACATGAAGAAATAATCCAAACAAACCACAAGCTCATCATATCCACCGGGGTCAAACGGGATATTAGAAAAGTCACCAAATGTGATAAGTCGGTGAAACGCATTTCCATCTTTAACAATTAACATCTTATCACATTTATAGTAAAGGTAAGAAATTCTAAAGATGGGGATAAAGTTATACCTTGGGAATGAAATTTTTGGCAAACAATATGTAACTTTGCATTTGCAAAGGCTTCAAAGCGTGTTGAGTTACATGGACATTCTCTTCATCACAAAAAAATGGTGACACAAAAATCTCCTTGTAAGCATCCTTTTGAGGAACCTTTGAATAATCACTTTCAAGCACTAACATTGTTTCGTTCACCTCAATCTCTTGTTTGAAGAGACTTTCTATTTTACCTTCATCTTTCACTTTGCTTTCAATGTCAATATATGGATGAAATTTCTCCTTTGGACACACTTCAAGCACTTGCAATAGAGAATTATCACAATTAGACAAATAGTTGACGTCAATTTCTTGCCCTTTGTCCCTCAAATGTTTCTCCTCTTCTTCTTTCTTTTCTTTGATTTTATCTATCTCTCTCAAGGCAAGCTTCTCTACTTTTCTAGCTTGTTTTTCATATCCATTTTCATACAAATATTTCACATACTCTGGATCCAATACAAAATCGCGAATATATTGATCATATGACATACTTAGGAATTTTGTCAAACAGATAGTGTGCAATACTTTTAACAGCACATCTTTTTTGTATAATTTTTTTTTTCACAAAAAAATGGTGACTCAATAATCTCCTTGGAAGCATCCTTTTGTGGAACCTTTGAATAATCACTTTCAAGCACTAACATTGTTTCGTTCACCTCACTCTCTTGTTTGAAGAGACTTTCCATTTTACCATCATCTTTCACTTTGCTTTCAATGTCAATATATGGATGAAATTTCTCTTTTGGAGACACTTCTTCAAGCACTTGCAATAGAGAATTATCACAATTAGACAAATAGTTGACGCCAATTTCTTGCCCTTTGTCCCTCAAATGTTTCTCCTCTTCTTCTTTCTTTTCTTTGATTTTATCCATGTCTCTCAAGGCAAGCTTCTCTACTTTTCTAGCTTGTTTTGCATATCCATTTTAATACAAATATTTCACATACTCTGGATCCAATACAAAATCGCGAATATATTAATCATATGACATACTTAGGAATTTTGTCAAACAGATAGTGTGCAATACTTTTAATAGCACATCTTTTTTTGTATAATTTTTTTTGTTTGTATTTTTTTTTTCAAGTAGCAGCAACACACCAATTAACTAAGAACAACCATTCAACAAAACAACACAACCAACAATTTGGGTTTCACAAGAAAAAAAAATGCATTAACAAAATTTTCCTCAATTCCAAACCTAGAGACAAGCTCTAATACCACATGATATGATCTTGATAGTGATAGTTCACTTTAAGGATCGTTCTAGGTCGGAAACTTACAAATTTGAGTGAAAATCGCCTATAGCTGGAGAACGCGATAAACGGCGCTGCGAAACTCCGATTCGGCCGATTCCAAATCGAGGTGAAAGATGACGTTCTGAAACGCACATTTGGCTTTAGAATCACCGAAAAACAATATATAGAACTCGAGATATGAACGCTGGTTACTGATCACAAAAATTAAAAGGATTGGAGTATTAGGATTTGATGTAAAGGAACCTCAATATTATTATTCAGCAACGAAACAAAGAACAAAATGGCGCCACAATCTTGGGATTGATAAGCCAAAAAGAACGCCACAAGGATTAACAACCTTGATAAGTTCAAGATGAATTCTTTCAAGAACTCTAGAGAGCAAAGCCTCAAAAAAATAATAATAAAAATCTCCCCTCAATGAGGTTACAAATGCTTATTTATACTAAGTCTATCTCTAAACCTAAATGGGTCATAAGTGACACCATTCTCTAGGCCCATATTTGTCTTACATCTTTTTTTTTTTTTCTAAAATAAACTTAATTTAAGTAAGAAAAGTATCTTCACTTACAAATAACAAAAACTAAATCAATAATAAAACTATTACAATTCCAAATCAAAGCAAACTAAGAATTAATACAAACCCAATTAAAATGTATAAAGTTTATCCTAATTTATTAAAATATGAATCATCTTCATGCTCTTGAGATCCTTATCAATAAGCCTAGTTAATGTAAGTAAGTAAAGTATCTTCACTTACACATAACAAAAACTAAATCAATAATAAAACTATTACAATTCCAAATCAAAGCAAACTAAGAATTAATACAAACCCAATTAAAATGTATAAAGTTTATCCTAATTTATTAAAATATGAATCATCTTCATGCTCTTGAGATCCTTATCAATAAGCCTAGGGAGGACCAAAATGACGTAAATGTTCATCCAATGACGCAAACACACCTATTGGATGCACAACATTGGTTAAAAACCCTAATTTGACTAGGATAAACCTAGAGAGGCCGAAAATGACCTAAATGTTCATCCTATAACACAAATGAACTTATTGGATGCACAAGATTGGTTAAAAACCCTAATTGGACAAGAATAAGCAAAGGAAGGACGAAAATGGCCTAAATGTTCAACCAATGACAAAAACAAACCTATTGGATGCACAAGATTAGTTAAAAACCCTAATTGGACAAGAATAAGTCTAGGGTGGACAAAAAATGACCTAGATGTTCATCCAATGACACAAACACACCTATTGGA
>NW_027339431.1:2430584-2430850 GCF_000331145.2 Cicer arietinum | reverse complement strand
ATGCACAAGATTGGTTAAAAACCCTAATTGGACTAGAATAAAACTAGGGGGGACGAAAATGACCTAAATGTTCATCCAATGACACAAATGAACTTATTGAATGCACAAGATTGGTTAAAAACCCTTATTGGACAAGAATAAGCAACGGAAGGACGAAAATGGCCTAAATGTTCAACCAATGACAAAAACACACCTATTGGATGCACAAGATTGGTTAAAAACCCTAATTGAACAAGAATTAGCCAAGGGAAGACGAAAATGACCTA
>NW_027339431.1:2424901-2425155 GCF_000331145.2 Cicer arietinum | reverse complement strand
CCACAAACACACCTATTGGATGCACAAGATTGGTTAAAAACCCTAATTGGACAAGAATGAGCCAAGGGAAGACGAAAATGCCCTAAATATTTATCCAATTAGACAAACACACCTATTGGATGGACAAGATTGGTTAAAAATCCTAATTGGACTAGAATAAACCTAGGAAGGACGAAAATGACCTAAATGTTCATCCAATGACACAACTGAACTTATTGGATGCACAAGATTTGTTAAAAATCCTAATTGGACAA
>NW_027339431.1:2422612-2424711 GCF_000331145.2 Cicer arietinum | reverse complement strand
TTGGTTAAAAACCCTAATTGGACTAGAATAAACCTAGGGAGGACGAAAATGACCTAAATGTTCATCCAATGACACAAACACACCTATTGGATGCACAAGATTGGTTAAAAACCCTAATTTGACAAGGATAAACCTTGGGAGGACGAAAATGACCTAAATGTTCATCCTATAACACAAATGAACTTATTGGATGCATAAGATTGGTTAAAAATCCTAATTGGACAATAATTAGCAAAAGAAGGACGAAAATGGCCTAAATGTTCAACCAATGACACAAACACACCTATTGAACGAACAAGATTGGTTAAAAACCCTAATTGGACAAGAAAAAGACCTAAATGTTCGTCTAATGACCTAAATGTGCATCCAATTACACAAATGAACGTATTGGATGCACAAGATTGGTTAAAAACCCTTATTGGACAAGAATAAGCCTAGGGAGGATAAAAATGACCTAAATGTTCATCTAATGACATAAACACACCTATTGGATTCACAAGATTGGTTAAAAACCATAATCGACAATAATTAGCAAAGGAAGGACGAAAATGGCCTAAATGTTCAACCAATGACACAATCACACCTATTGGACGAACAAGATTGGTTAAAAACCCTAATTGGACAAGAAAAAGCTTAGGGGGGACGAAAATGCCCTAAATATTTATCCAATGAGACAAACACACCTATTGGATGCACAAGATTGGTTAAAAACCCTAATTGGACTAGAATAAAACTAGGAAGGACGAAAATGACCTAAATGTTCATCCAGTGACACAACTGAACTTATTGAATGCACAAGATTTGTTAAAAATCCTAATTGGACATGAATAAGCCAAGGAAGGACGAAAATGACCTAAATGTTCATCCAATGACACAAACACACCTATTGGATGCACAAGATTGGTTTAAAACCATAGTTGGACTAGAATAAGTCTAGGGAGGATGAAAATGACCTAGATGTTCATCCAATGACACAAACACACCTATTGGATGCACAAGATTGGTTAAAAACCCTAATTGGACTAGAATAAAACTAGGAAGGACGAAAATGACCTAAATGTTCATCCAGTGACACAACTGAACTTATTGAATGCACAAGATTTGTTAAAAATCCTAATTGGACATGAATAAGCCAAGGAAGGACGAAAATGACCTAAATGTTCATCCAATGACACAACTGAACTTATTGGATGCACAAGATTAGTTAAAAACCCTAATTGGACTAGAAGAAACCCAGGGAGGACGAAAATGACCTAAATGTTCATCCTATAACACAAATGAACTTATTGGATGCACAAGATTAGTTAAAAACCCTAATTGGACTAGAAGAAACCCAGGGAGGACGAAAATGACCTAAATGTTCATCCTATAACACAAATGAACTTATTGGATGCACAAGATTAGTTAAAAACCCTAATTGGACTAGAAGAAACCCAGGGAGGACGAAAATGACCTAAATGTTCATCCTATAACACAAATGAACTTATTGGATGCACAAGATTAGTTAAAAACCCTAATTGGACTAGAAGAAACCCAGGGAGGACGAAAATGACCTAAATGTTCATCCTATAACACAAATGAACTTATTGGATGCACAAGATTAGTTAAAAACCCTAATTGGACTAGAAGAAACCCAGGGAGGACGAAAATGACCTAAATGTTCATCCAATGACACAAACACACCTATTGGATGCACAAGATTGGTTAAAAACGCTAATTTGACAAGGATAAACCTGGGGAGGACGAAAATGACCTAAATGTTCATCCTATAACACAAATGAACTTATTGGATGCACAAGATTGGTTAAAAATCCTAATTGGACAATAATTAGCAAAGGAAGGACGAAAATGGCCTAAATGTTCTACCAAAGACACAAACACACCTATTGGACTAACAAGATTGGTTAAAAACCCTAATTGGACAAGAAAAAGCTTAGGGAGGACTTAAATGACCTAAATGTTCGTCCAATGACACAAACACACCTATTGGATGCACAAGATTGGTTAAAAACCCTAATTGAACTAGAATAAACCTAGGGAGGACGAAAATGACCTAAATGTTCATCCAATGACACAAATGAACTTATTGAATGCACAAG